>NW_009943298.1:0-4468 GCF_000696875.1 Nestor notabilis
GGCACCACACCTTCTACAATGAGCTGCGTGTAGCCCCTGAGGAGCACCCCACCCTGCTCACTGAGGCCCCCCTTAACCCCAAAGCCAACCGTGAAAAGATGACCCAAATCATGTTTGAGACCTTCAACGTCCCTGCCATGTACGTGGCCATCCAGGCTGTGCTGTCCCTGTATGCCTCTGGCCGTACCACTGGTGAGTGCAGGTGTCCCGCTGGCCCCAAGCAAGGATGTCTTGTCTAGTCTAGTCTAGTCGGACTAGTCCTGGACAGCTGACAAGTGCTCTGCCCCCAGGGCAGGAGCCTTCATGGGCTGTGTCTCAGGTGGCTGCTTCTTGTTTCCCCAGGTATCGTGCTGGACTCCGGTGATGGTGTGACACACAATGTCCCCATCTATGAAGGGTATGCCCTGCCCCATGCCATCATGCGCTTGGACCTGGCCGGCCGGGACCTCACTGACTACCTGATGAAGATCCTGACTGAGCGTGGCTATTCCTTCGTCACCACAGGTAAGCACGATTCCCTCCCCCAGGATGTCCCCCTGCGCTTCTGACCCTTGCACCTCTGGGGGTGCTGCAGCCTCTCGCCCTGTTGCAAGCCCCCTGAGTGCTCCCTGTGGGGAGTTTGTGTGGTGTTGGGGGTTTGGAGTGCCAGCAGACCGATGGAGGAGGTGCAAGCGTTCCCTGTTTCTCCTTTGCGGTCACTAATGCCTTTGCTCCCCCCCGACAGCTGAACGTGAGATTGTCCGTGACATCAAGGAGAAGCTGTGCTATGTGGCGCTGGACTTTGAGAACGAGATGGCCACCGCTGCCTCTTCCTCCTCCCTTGAGAAGAGCTACGAGCTGCCTGACGGGCAGGTCATCACCATCGGCAATGAACGTTTCCGTTGCCCAGAGACTCTCTTCCAGCCTTCCTTCATTGGTGTGTGTGCCCCACTCCCTCTCCCCTCCCCTGCCAGCTCTCTCCTCTCTCTGAGTCCTTCGTAGAGCTCTTGCTCTCTGCTTAACTTGCGCCTGCTTTTCCCCCCTTCCCTGCCCCCAGGTATGGAGTCTGCCGGTATCCATGAGACCACCTACAACAGCATCATGAAGTGTGACATTGACATCAGGAAGGACCTGTATGCCAACAATGTCATGTCTGGGGGTACCACCATGTACCCAGGTATTGCTGACCGCATGCAAAAGGAGATCACAGCCCTGGCCCCCAGCACAATGAAGATCAAGGTAAGGCTGGAGCATGAAGGACCCAGGTGCAGGAGCAGCCACCTTCTGCCCTCCCACAAACCCTGTGCCACGCAGTGGTTTCTTGTTTACTGATCTCTGCTCTCTTGGCTCTTCCTAGATCATTGCCCCACCTGAGCGTAAGTACTCCGTCTGGATCGGTGGCTCTATCCTGGCCTCCCTGTCCACCTTCCAGCAGATGTGGATCACAAAGCAGGAATACGATGAAGCCGGCCCATCCATTGTCCACCGTAAATGCTTCTAAACATGTTTACATGATCACTTTGCCAACCACGCTCAGGATGACAACCTTCTTGGTTGCAGGCTGCCGAGGGCCTGCAACAGCCACGTTAACTCTCTGTTTTGTAATGATTTCTGGTTACTGTTGCTGCAGAGCTCCACGTGACACAGTGTATGTAAAGTGTACATAAATTAATTTATTTTACCTCGTTTTGTTTGTTTTTAAAACCAATGCCCTGTGGAAGGAGACAAAAAACTTCAAGAAGCATTAAATCACCAGTCATTCTGTCACACCCCTAACATGGTGGTCTGTTGTCATTTGCTTGGGCTCACCCATCGCCCGCTGATGTAGGGTTGCTGTCTAACAGGGAGGGCAGTGAGTGGTGGGGCTGGGCCTCCCCAGACACTAGTGGGACTGGGGAGGGGACAGAGCCCCGGCCTGAGGAAACAGCTCTGGGTGACTTGCTTGGGTTGCCGCTGGCTGGGCAGTGCTGGGAGCAGCCTGGGGATGATGCTGTGTGTTGCATCATGCAAGATGAGTGCCCACCGCTCTGCCGTGCACTTCTCACAGGCCTGGGGAGGAAAGAGTTACGCAGAGCCTTGGCTTGCAAAAGGTTTTTTTTGGCTCAGCCTGCCAAAAAAGTAGCTGTGGCACACTCTGAGGCAGGCGTGATGGACAAGGCAAGGCTGGGGCTGAGGGCAGGTGGGGATGCAGGTTAAATAAAGAGCTTTCCACTCCACTTATGGGAAACCCGCCTGCCGCCGTGATGTCCCTGGGGGGCCAGGGGCAGCCAGGGCCACTTCCTCACCCTGCCTGACACGCTTGCCCTTTCCAATGGTCACACATAAGGGGCTGCCTGCAAAGGGACAACTCCTTCGTCTGCCTTCCCCAAGCCAGATCCTTTGGCCAGGGACTCCCTGGGAGCCTGAAGGAAAACCCCAGGGACTTCCCTCTGCTGCAGGTGAGTGCCTGCCGGTTTTGCCTGTGGAGGAGGCAGAGCAGGGTGAGAGGTGAGAAGCTGCTCCTACCTGTCTCATTTCTCTCTTACTGAGGTGGAGGGCTCTCCTACCACTGCCCCCCCTCCAGGTGCTGAGCTCCCTCAAGGAGCTGTCCTAAAGCCCCTCGAGGCTTTCCACATCAGCCTGGGTCAGGGCACACATGCAGGAGCCACAGTCTTTGGAGGAAGACTTCTGGAGCACAGGGCCCTGGCAGGAAAGCAGCGCTTGAGTTTTGGGGTGTCCCTTTGCTGTGCGAGACAGCAGTGCTGAGAGGAAAAGGTGATTTTCAGTTAAACTTCCAGCCCAGGAAGGTGTTTTGCTCTGCTGCAACTATGCTAATGGAGCACTTGTTTTGCACTTTGGTTGGGTTTACCTTCCTTAAAGTGAGACCCATACATGACCGTGATTTACTGTAGCCCTATCCCAAAGGAAAGCCTGCGGGAGGAGTTGACCCGATCCTTCCCTGGTATCTGTGGGCAGGAAAGCCACTGGGCAGCCCTAGGAGCTCCTGAGCAGAGATCCCTCCCTGAGTTTCTGGGCTTGGACTGGAAAGCAGGAACACAGTTGCTTCTTAAAACACAAACAGGAGCTTTTACTTGCCATCTGTGCAAGTTGTTGCATAGTGGCAACGTATTTCTTCTGACAGCTCTGTGTTGGGTTTTGGGGAGATGCTTAACTAATATTAAGTCTTCACTACTTGACCCCTAATCTCAGGTTGAGTTGTGGCTTAAGTGGTATTGCAAGATGGATTTTAGGACCTGCTTCTGTTATTTGATTAAAAGGCAGTTTTAGAAGCATGGGTGAGATGTGTTTCTCCTGTTTGGGAAGGGGAACTGGCACCCTGACACACTTCTCCCCTTGGGCTCTAAAACTGCAGAAACAAAAAGCGCTTTGACCTACAGTATTTATTGGGTTTGGCTTTGCTGAGAGAAACTGAACACCCTCTGGGCACCAACTCCGGTACAGCTCTGCTGGCTACTCAGTTGGCTGTGAATCTCCCATGGACATTTGGCCAATGATATTTGCTCAACGAGGTTTAGTAAAAGGACAAAAGAGAAGCCACTTGAAAAATACCATTATTTTATCACAGGAAACTCCTAAGCAGCAAATTCTCTGGCGATCTTTATTTCTGAAAGTGAAGCATCAAAACAAAGCCCATCAAAGAACAGTTGTTTAAATCTCCAAACACTTCTATTTTACAGGAAAGTTTTTGCTGCTATTTCATTAATCCACATAAAAATGTCATTAAATGGAGCATTGCCTGATAGGGTTTCTTCCTTTCTTTTTCGAACTAAACAAGCATTTTTATTTTAAAAATAATTAAAAGGGCTGTTCAAATGTATGGATTTCCATGATGCATCTCCTGGGGCTAGAAAAAGGAGCATGTTGCGGGTGACTGTAACCTACTGATCAGCCGATGGATAACTGCAGGCAGTGTTGGTGTGGAGCGCTCCCATGTGGGTCAGATGCCCATCAGGGTGGGCAGCTTCAGTGATGGGGCCATTGGGAGCATCCCCTGGCCTCAGGCTATTTCTTGGGAAGTGCTGGCAGCTTTGCAGATCCTCTTCAGTCCCTCAAGGGGCAGGAGAGCCTCTGAGGGGACCAAAAGGATCCAGTCTGAAGCCCGGGGAATTAGCTGTAATTGCAGCTGGCAAAGGTTCTGGTTTATATTCGCTCAGGACTCAAAAAAATAAAGCAGCTTCTGATTGCTATGCAGCGAGGAAAGCCAGGATTATTGCTGGCTTCCACTCGGGAAGTGCGCTGTGTGGGATGGAGATGAGCAGATGATGGAGAAACCTTTTATTGCCCAGGGTGTCCTCTTTTCCCCACTGCCAGGGCATCCTGTCACCCTTGAAACTTCACTGCCAGGTGCACAACTGGGGCCATCAGGGTGCAAACTGTAGCGACCCTGGGCAGTTTATCCTCTTGTGTTTGCAGGGACCACAGCCAAACCCTGTCTTGTCTCAAGGCTGTGCTTTGCAACTAAAATGTGCAGCTCAGCGGCAGCTCACGC
>NW_009943298.1:4499-18777 GCF_000696875.1 Nestor notabilis
GCGGCGGCAGCGCGGCCTGCCGTTGTTCAGGGAGTGCCACAGACAGCCCCGGAATGAGCCTCTCTTTAACCCCACCTCGGGGAGCTGCACATGTATAGATAGATCCCTGATAGCAGCTTTCCTCCTTGGCACATCTCTGCCACACGTAATACCCTCCAAATATGCTCTCCCTGCCCCGCTGCGCTCTCACTGCTTGGCTTCCAGCAGCTTCTCTTCCTTCCAGGGAAAACAAGGCTTGAAAGCTGAGAAATCTCGCTGCTGGAGGGAAAAGGGGGAGGGAAAAGGGCTCTCACACATTCTTAGAGATGAGCAGCCTAACACCAGTGGCAACAGGCATCAGTCCTCGACTCTGGCTCATGGAGGCATGAGGACCTGAGTTGTGTTTGCAAAGGAGGTCATGCCTTGTGGCTCTACTGGTGAGGTTGTCCTCTTTCACCAAAGCAGGAGTGCTGTGAGTAGCAGTTCAGGTCCATGAGTATAAGGGCACCTTTGTATGGATGCAGCTCTGTCCTTTTCCCAGGGGAAGACCTGTGCTGGTGCCCAGCACATGAAGGCAGGGACAAGGATGTTCCCGTAGGCAGTGCTGCAGTGGGTACATGAGGCAGTAGCCCTTCCCCTCACACCTGCTGCTCCCTCAGGCACAGACATCACCTAATCTATTTGAGTGCAAAATAAAATGAGTTTACATTGCCATTAATGGTGGCTGGTGCTGAGCTTAGGTGCTGCATTGGCTACGTCAGTGCTGGGAGGGGACACCCAGAGAACAGTGGAAGGGCTGGCCACCAGCACGGTGCAAGACCCACAGCACTGCCAGCCATGATGGGGAGCAGACAATGACAGGACAGTCTTGCCACTCCCAAACTCCCCTGTGGCTGCAGGAAGGTGGCTGGGTGCGGAGGGAAGGATGGGGGCCCAGCAAGTAGGGGGAGATCTGAAGCAGATCAACCCAAAAGAAGCCAACCAGGCTTCTGGTTTGAGTTTGCTGGCGATGAACAATGCTGTCATGGGCTGTCTGCCTGTGGAGTACAGCCGAAGAACACTGTGGGGCACTTTGCGTGCTCAGCACTACATCCCATGCTGCACATGAAGAGTGGTCCAGATGCTGAGGCCATCCACTCTCTTGCCACAAGGTTTTTGGAGTGGCTGTGTGGGGCTTGAGGCACTTTTCAAAAGGTTGAAGAAAATGATATTTACTCATCAGGATTTTTTGTCCTGGAAACCCTTGTCCCCCCAGAAAAACCCCCAACAGAGAGCTACCAGAGCCCCCTAAACCAAATCATTCTGAAGTAGCAATGGTGCTGTTCCTACCTAACCCCAGCAGCAGTGCTGCAGGTGATGTGCCATGTTTCTGTGAGTGCAGGAGGTTGGTTTCCTCTGTGACCATGAGCAAGTCAACACTCGGGGCTCCGTTTGTTGCCAGCAAAGTGGCTTTTCTATCTCAAAGGAAGATAATGAGGAATAGCTAATGTTCATGAAGGGTTTTGAGATGTTGTCATAGACGGTGCTTGGGGAATGTGAAATACTTGTGATCCTAAATTTAGCTCAGAAAGTCACGCAGCCCAGTCTCCTGGCACAAATACCAGAAAAAGTCTGGAAATCTGAACGTTTTCCAGGCATGGCCACAAGTGGAGGCTGCAGTAGCTGCTGGAGGTGCTGGGGATCTCCGGCTGTGCCTCCAGAGAGTCCGGAGAGCCTTGCTGACAGCCCAGGCCGCTCTCTTCCTCCTGAGCTGTTCACAGCAGCTGCACATGTTCCTGTGTGGAGAAGCAACTTGACATAATCCCTGTCACATCTTGACCAGTATCCAGAAGCTGAGTGTAGCTCTGCCTAGGCTGGAGGTGCTTGGTTTGTTTCTTCCCATGGGAAAGGCTGCAGCGGGATTGTGGGCAGCCCAGGAGCACACCTGCTGAGCCTGCATCACTGCTTAAAAATAAAAGAGGAGAGCAAAGGATAACATGGAAAATATTGCAAGGTCAGCAGATGGCACAGGGAGGGCATGTGCCTGGGCAGAGGGTCTGGGCAAGGACAGGACAAATACCAGGAGCTGCAGACACAGCCACGTAAGGAGGAGGTGTCTGGGATGATCTGCAGCACAGGCATGATGGAGAAGGCTCCCAGAGGTCCTGTATTGACATTGCACTCACTATTAATGCTTATGATTTGTTCAGGTTAGCTTTTGACCTATTTCAGCCAAGTTCCAGCTCATTTATCGAGTTTCAGCGCCCCTCTACTGGGTTAAACAAACCCTCGATTTAAGGATTTGCAAACCTGCTGGAGTTGGTTCATGCAAGTAATCCCCTCTGAAGCCACTGAGAGGACAACAGATTTGGTTAATGGTTAAGTGTTCGTATGAGCAGGTCCCACATTAAGAAACAAGGCATTAGCTATAAAAGCAATCACATGAGAAAGCGGAAGGGAGGAAGAAGGAATAAATTCAGTTATTGCTGTAAGCCCAGAGCCTGGCATGGCTTGAGTCCATGAAATGATCAGCTGGAAGAAAAAGATTAAAGAATTATTATTTTCCTGAAACACATAAGATGTATGCATTAACCTGTTGCCTGTCCTGTAGTGATTTCATTGCTGATTTCATATTTCACATCTATTTTTCTCTATTTTCTGTGGAAAAGTCAGTCTGAATTAAGGACCAGTTGAGCACATGAGGGTATAGAAGGAACGCAGTAAGACCCAAGTCTGGACCAGAGGTATTCTATAGTAGCTTTGACGTAAGATAGATCAGTGGGGAAAAAAATCATTTCAGGAGAAAATGCTTTATGATGCAACTGTTGTCCCATTGGTTTTGTGCTGGGCAGGAGCACTGAGTTGCAGAGCTGGAAGCGAGGGCAGGCTCAAGCCCTGAGGAGTTACTTTCCTTTCCAACCCTGGTTTATCTCTGACCAGCAAGATGGTAAGTGGCTTCTGAGTAGTTTGTGAGAAATTACCATAAACATACTTACCGCATATGGGAACGGTGCTTTTATATGGTAAGTGTAACCGTGAGCAGGGTTTGGTATTGCTAAATGAATATTTAAAGCAAATGTGTGATAAGTTCTTCACTGGCAGTTTGACTTGTGAGTCACGTTGCACAGTCCCCAGCCATGCCCCTCTCTATTTATAAAGTCATGCCTTGCTATATCTGACTTGCTAAATAAGCCTTCCAAATTGCGGAGGGGATTCTGGTGGCGTATTACGGGATGCAGGGAGTAATTTAGAAGAGTAAGGGAAGTTAGAAAGGGCATGGCGAATCTCCTCACGCCTGCTGCCTTCTGAGGAGTAGAGCTATTGCCCTGTCTGGCTTTTTCACTGTGAAGAATCCGGGAGCCAGGGGCTGTTGACCAGTCTGTTGGGCACAAGGTGGGGGAAGAAGAGCAGAATGAGGATTCATCTGAGCCGAGCGACTGGCTGTGATTAAGGAGGTGTGAGCAGCAGGGTGAGGTTACCCCTGGGAAGCGTGCCCAGAAACCCAACTGAAGGGAAGCCGGTGGTTCGCTCCCCATGCACGGTGCCTGCCGGGACAGTGTGGAGCTGCTGGAGCTCATCCTTACTCAGCTTGTCCCTGGTCAGCCAATGTGGAGGAGCGCAGTCTCGGTGGGGGTCCCCGACGGCATCTGCCCAGGGCCTTGCCACACGCGAGAGCTCTTTCCGGGTCGCTGCCCGCTGGCTGGCTGCCAGCCATGGGGCGCCTTGGTGCTGACAGGGCTTACATGTGCCGGAGGGTGAGCGGACGCATCGCTACAGCTGCCCCAAGCTTGAGATGGGGCTGGGGAAAACAGTGTGCTCCCAAGTGCTGGGCTGCAGAAGCCCTCCCAGACACCACATCAGCGTCCACCACTGGCACAGGGTCTCTGTCACCACCTGTGCAGATTGGTGGGGTTGCAGAGTTGCCTGTTCCTGAGATTTTAGTGACTGAAGGTACTGGGTTTAGTCCTGCTTGCGTCTTTCTGTGTGCCTCCTGGAGCCAAACACTTTCTGGTGGACATTGTGGACTTCACAGGAAGGCAACTTCTGTCCTGCCCATCTTAGCAAGGCTGGGCTGCCATTGTGTTCATTCAGCTGTGCTGAGCACCATCGTCTTCAGGCAGCTGGTCTGAGCACCATGGGGACAAGCACACTGAATCAGTCACACAGGGCTGTTCAGTCAACGGTACAACTACAGATCAGCTAGTATTTCACAGCTGCTCTGCCCTTGCATGGGTGGAGGATCAGGAGCATGAGGATAGCAGGGATGGCCATACAGCTGTGGGAGTGCCAGAAGCACAACCTGGAGTCCCAGCAGCACAACCTGGAGTCCCAGACTCCCGGTGTCCTCTCAGGAGTAAAGCTCTGTTAGCAAAATGCACAGCTCAGGTTTGCTTGTGGATAACACCAGTTTCTTCTCAGTGAGCACATCACAGGTACTGAGGTGTTTCGGTGAGCTTCGCTCAGTGCAGCTTCTTTAGATCCATATCTCCCCAGTTCCCTCAGGTTGTCCCTCACCCCTGATCCAGGGGAGTGGTGGGTGCTGGCACAGGAGCTGGAAAGCTGCACAGCCAGCTCCTTTGCTGCTCCCAAACCAGCCCACCAGCAGCACCCTTGGCCCCCTTGGAGGGGAGACCAGCACATAATTCTCCACACACACTTGCAGCTGACACTTACAGCGGTGTTTCTGGACACTGATGGTTTGTTTTGCATGGGGCAGTGGGAACAAGGGGGCCCAGCTACCTTCCCCCCTTGGTGGGTCATGCAGGGGGAGGTCTGGTTGGTGGGCGGCGTGGGCTGGATTAACACCAACAAGCTGGAGAGATGAAAGTCAGCCTGACGCCGCTCTCCAGAGCCAACAGGTTTCTCGTGCCGAGTAGGTAATCCATTACACACAATAAACACAGACGTCAGCACTTTCCAGGGGCGCTGCTCACAAGTGATGCACAGGTTTTTTCAAGGGCATCCATTTGTCAAAACTGTTCTCAAGATATTTCCGGTGCCTGGGGGGGAAGCGGTGCTTCAAAGCAGGGCTTTTCCTGCTGGGCACAGGTTGTGCTTACTCCCTGTGCTCTAAGAACCAAAACAAGACACGTGACAGCAGATTTGAGGTATCCTTTTCATAAGGATGCTGCAGGGTCCATAGCTGCTGTTGGAGAGCAGCTGGCCTTTTTGGTGACTGTCCTTGCTTTGCTGGAGTATTTTAGGATAGAGAGCACCAGAGGGGGCAGACAGGTGTCAGGAGACAAACATATTCAGGATTTAATCTGGAGAGGCCTGCAGAAATGGCTGCAGTGTTTGTTTTTCTGAGTTCTAAATTAGTATGGTGTTTTGCTGAACAGCTCAGTTTTTCTCCCCAGGAAGTGAGGAGGAATCCCTTGAGACACAATGGGAGGTTCTACAGACTCCTGGACAGTGTGAGGACCTGCAGACAAACCCCATGCTGGGGTAGGCCGATAGTTTAATTAAGGAATGGAGGAGGCCAGGTTGCATGTCACCTGCTGCCCATGCAGAAGGGGTGGTGGAGAACAGAGCAATGTCAGACCACAGGCCAGCATGGCTGGCAATGCCCTGCCGGCTTCTCCGCAGTGCTGACAGGTGGGATGAGCCTTCCCAGGCTCCCTTTTCACACTTTGCTTTGCCTTGCGGCAGCACCGCCACCACCTCCCTCCCACCAGCAGAACCAGGTGGGATGCCGAGGTGAGAAACTTGGACCCAGCGTGGTCCTTCCCAAAACCAGAACTGTAACGCTGGTGTCTGGTCAGTAGCACTTAGTATTTATGTGAGTGCTCAGGCTCTAGCTGGGGTTGCTACCGAGCCAAAGGAAGGGGCACAGTGAGACTTTAATCACCTTTCTCAGTGGGGGCTAAATGAACCCTGACTATACTGGTGTTTCCCAGTCCAGTAGCCAAACCCCTGATCGAATGCCTCTCGCTAGCTGCAAAGACCCGCACACATGGGGTTTGCACATCTGCACACTCCGAAGGGTTAAAAATAGATCCCACCCTGCCAATGTCACATTTTATGTCCATTTAAAGGTGTGCCATGCTTTCCGTGCATTTCCATCCTGGCACTCCTCTGTGAGACCTGAGAAAATGCCTGCATGGTGGTGACATTTTGTTCAAGGCCCTCTTTATTTACACCATGACTGCCCAAGCTAGCTCCCCTTTGAAGCACTGTTTCAGCGGGGATGCATTTGCTGTTCTGAATGGGAACTGCAGCATGACTGCCAGCACATTTGTGGTGCTCTCTGCTCCTGCTGCCCTAGTGGCCAGCAGCTGATGAGTTTGTTTTTCTGAGCGAGGCAGGGACTCACTCTCTGAAATGAGTAACATGTTTTCATTCACTTTCTTTTAATTTTTTTTTCTTTATTTTAATGAGGACAGGGAAGACTTGTTACAAAAGCATTGTCCTTTCTGCTACTTGTTCCTGTCGGCTGTGTGGAGCGGTGATGCTGCTTTTGGGGTGGACACAGCAGGTAGCTGGCACACGTGTTTCTCCATGTGTCTGCCGTGTGTGTGCTGTAGGAAATAGCTGGGGCTAGAGTTGGTTGCACCAGTCACCCCAGCTCACACTTGACACACTCCTAGCCTGGTACCCTCCCCAGCCCCATTGGTGCTGCCACCTCCCCACCACAAATCGGGCGGTAGAGAAACGGTGTGTGCTGAACACACTGCAACCACAGCATGGGTAGGGGCCATTCCCAGCCAGCGCTGCAGGGCAGGGAGGGTGCCACGCACAGCTCCCGCAGCCAAGGAGGCTGCTTGGGAAGCAGATGGGATGAGGTGATCAGTGTAGCACACAAACAGGCACCTGGGCAGACTGAGAAGGCGGCAAAACAAAGCTGAGCTGCTGCAGGTCCTGCCATGGAGGGGAGCAACAAGGTGGGAACTGGCATGGTGGCATTGGTCTGCACCCTTTGAAGCGTGTGCTGCTGCTGCAAGGGAGCAAGGCAGGGTGCCCATGGCACTGGGGTGCCATCAGTTTTCCTCCACAGAGCAATGCTGGCAGGAGCCACATGCTGCTTGAAAAGGGACTTTCTCTGCTGGCACCCACCAGGTCACGCACAGCCCAGGCCACCACCTCGCGCCATGTGAAACCCAAGAAAGCCTGGATAATCTCCAAAAGGCAGATGAAATTCCCATATCAAGCAAGCCTCGCTCCAGCTCTGCTAAAGCCCAGCAAGGTTTGCCTTCGTGGGAGGATCTGGGTGCTTTTATAAAGGGCTCTATTCCTCCCCTGTGAACCCCCAGCCAGTCAGCTCAGCTGGGACCATATTAGGGATGCTGTTCCCTGTGTCCAAACTGCACACTCCCATCACATTCGCCATAGGAAGACTGACCATGAGGTCCTCCCTATCCTGACTTAAAGAGGCAGTGAAGGTGGTGGCTTCCAGGAGAGAGGCAAGGGAGGATGGGGCCCAACTGCTCGTCCTCCAAGCCAGCGCTCTTCCCAAACAGGCAGCAGTGAGGACAAGCCAAGTTGACAGCAGGGAGGGAAGGGGGAGCCATCAGCCTGCACCCAGCCTACTGCTTGTAGTTCCCAAGACTGCCTTTGCCTTCCCAACCACCATTTCCCAGTTTCCTTCTGCTGCTCCTGGGCAATTTTGGAAGCAATTTAGAAGCTCAGCTCAGCAGCTGAGCTCTGACCCTGTTCAAAGCTGAGCCCTTGATGTGACTGAAGGGACTGAACCTTGGCAGGGTGCAGCACTGCTCCATCAAGAGGCTGGGACTCCTGCACACTGCTGGGCTCTGCAGATGACAGGGAACCCCTCCTTGGAGAGCTCCCTGCATAGACCCCATCCTGCCTCCTGCCCCATTGTGGTGCTCTCCTCTCCCCACCACCTTCAGCTGGAGCCAGAAGTTCTTTGGAGCTGCTTCTCTAGGTGAGCCGAGGAAGAGCTTTTAATACTCACACTGGTGCTGGAGGTGCTTCTGAAAGAAGGCAGATGGCTGTGGCAATCTTCAGTGGATGATCTCAGAGCATGCAGTTGTGTCACTGAGGTCTGTAAACAGAGTTTATGTTGGGATGAGGTTTATTCTGTGTTGAAGACCTATTGTTTCCAGGAGGAGGAACAATGAGATTAGGTCACACTGATTTCACAAACTGGCAGTGAAATCAGACACGAGTCAACACTGAGCTGCCACTAACTTCTGGCGTTTACAACCAGATCCAGGAACACACACTTGAGCGTGGCCTGTTCCTTAGTCCCCTCATTGCAAATTCTGTGAAGTTTTTTCAAGTAGTGAATTATTTTCCACAATGTATTTATTACTACCCATCAGGTTACTGCTTGGGAAAGCGAAGCCCATCACTGTACAGCCTGTGCTAGATTCAGGACTGGCACTGGGCCCCATGACAGGCTGATGTCAGGTTTGCACATAGGGAAGTGTGAGGCATGTGGGTTCCTATGCTGGAAACAACAGCCTGAAGCCACAGGAAGAGTTTCTGTCCCCAAGACCTAGAGGCTGACGCTGGTCCAGCAGGGGTGGTCTGGAGCACTGGTCATTCCAGCAGCACCCGCTCACTGCTGGGAGATGGGGAGCAGGTTTCAGCACAGATGCCCCCGTTTTCCCCCAACATTTGTGTTCTCCCAGTGACAGGTTGGCTCTCAGAGGCAGCCAGTCCATGATGGAGATTTGTAATCCCTTGCTTGTGGCAAATGGCGTACCAGGCTCTTGGGTGCCATGCTGTGATGCAGGAGTGAAAACAGGAGAGGAAGTCATGCATGGGACTGAAAAAGGAATATGAACAGGAACACCAGTAAAAGTAATCCCGATCAGAGGCTGGATTGCTGTCCCAGAACTCCAGAGGGAAGGGAGTATAACCAGAGAATAAGAATAGCTTTGTGCAGCATTATGAGCTTGAGATAAGGTTGGAGGAAACTCTGTGGGCTCAGATACTTCTCCACCACCTCCCTCTCCCTGAATGGGTGCCTTGGCTCGTGGAAGTGGGATCCTGGGGCTGCTCGAGCAGGAGATAAAGAGAGAACAGGTAGGGAACCTCTCTGGATTCACCTGCCTCTTCCTTGGCTGGTGTGTAAACCTGGCTTTTTATCAGGCTGAGTTGGCACCTGCAAGTGTGCTACTGGGGGCAGTGCCTTGACAAGCACCCTTAGAAAGGAGCATGTAAAGCATGGACCTTCGCCAAGGCTCAGAGGAGCAGCTGAGGTTGCTGCAAACTGCTGCTGTGAGTGCTTGGAGGCACAACCACTCAGAGCTGTAGTGGTAAAAAGCTTCAAGGGGCTCCAAGAAAGAGGTGAGATTTACACAAGTAGCAGGATCTGTGCTCAAAGCTGCTGGAAGAGGGGTTGCAGGGCTTCCCCTGCAGCCCATGCTGGCCAAAAGTGAGTTTCCCAGAGCCTTGGATAACAGCATCAGGCAGTCTGGGGGGACTTTTTCACTAGCACTGGCTAACCTGCTCCCCAGAGCATTTGAACTGGCTCTTCTGATCCTTCTTCCATGACAGTGTTACCCTGTGGGCAGCTGGTGCAGACTCAAAAGGGATAATAGCGCATGAAACCAAAGAACCCATATCTGAGGGATTAACCAGGCTTCTATTAACAGCGCAATGGCTTGTTTTGTGAAGTGATTGGGACAGCTACCCCTAGTATTTGGCGGAGTTTCCCTGATCTAGGTGAAGGCAGAGTTTCACAGGTCTAGGAAGCCTGTGTTTTTGCCCTGCCTCGCAAATATTCTTGCTGGTTTGGGTTTTGTACTGTTAAATACTTTAAAAGAGATATTGTCTATGAGAAACAGCCTATTTCTTTTCCCTGTTTTCTCTCTGCTCCAGACTTTACCCAAGCAACAGCTCAGCAGCCCAGTTTCAGATCATGACAGCTCCTGCTTCGGCTGGAAGCCAGTCTGCCAACCTGAAAGATGTGTTGACATGTAATTTTACACTCCTGCTACACATAAGCTGTCCGCTATTCCCCCTCATTGCCTGGAGCCAGTGAAAGGGGCAATGGCAAAAGACTGCAAGTCAAAACCATGTGTAAACTATGCGTTTCTGTGACCACAATATGCACAACACCCGTGGTCATTTTTTGTTACCTGCCACTTTTTGCATACAAATCAGGCAATCAAATATCTTTGCTGTGACTTTGCTCTTATTTCTGCCAGAAACAAGACTGCTCCCCAAGCTAGGCTGCTCTTCTCCATAGCAATAAGCTCTGGTGCTCCCATTCAAAAGGAGATTGGGACTCCTGGGGTTTGGCATTGATCAGTCACCTGTCATGGGCCTGGTTTGAAACTCTCAACCTACCTGACCACCTGGCTTGCTAGCTGTAGGAGAGCAATAATAAGGATTAAGAGGCATAACTAACATCCTCAGGGGAAAAGTGCTTTGAAAGGAAAACGCATGTTTAGAATTTCAGTGTTATGGGTTGAATAGTGTCTTTATTTCATTTTTTAATGAAGGGAAGAACCCAGCAATGTATGCAAGGGAGGGAGTTCAAGTGTTAATACCAAACTCGTAAATATTGTAGTTCCTCATTCAGGAATCATTTAATAACTGGCTACTCTCCGCCCTTGGAAGTCTCTGCCATGAGGTAGTGAAGCCAAAACTCATTAGGATTAAAAAAATAATAATGTTTATACAGCTACGCTGAGAATATCCAGAGCTGCTGTGCCTCACCAGGGAATGATTCCCGTCTGGCGCATACGGAGCTACTTGGCTGTAGCTGGAGGGGTGAGGGAGGAGTTGTCCTTCACCAGGGCAGTCTCAGCTTCCTCCCCACAGCTGCTGGATGTCTATGGAGCTGGTTTGGGATGGTGGCTGGACTGGAGGGACACTGTGCCCTGTTTCCTGGCAGCTGCTGCACTGTAAGCCTGAAGACTAATTGTGGCCGGCGGTGGGGAACACCAAACAGGCACCACTGCTGCTTGCATCTGCCTTAGGTAGCATGTGATTTTCAACATCATCAGTGCTGGGTGTCTCTGCACGCTTCTGTTACAGGTCTTTTCATACAAATGGTCCCCAGTTATTTTCCAAACATAGCGCTGCTGCCAATCCACCAGGAACTGTGGGATGTATGCACAAATTGTAGGAGTGGGTCACTCTGCAAAGGGGAAACTGGAGCTGGACTGTGAAGGTGCAGCTTAATTTGTAGCACATGGGTGGCTGGGCGCTCATTTTCATGCTAGCAAGGGATAAAGGCCCTAAATCCAGTACGGTACAATGGAGAGGAGGTGTGGAGACAGCTACTGACAACACTGTTATTCATGTAGTGCTCATACCTTGCAGGCTGGTTTGAAGAGCAGATGCCTGCTCTGGAGAGTGCAGAGTTTAGGGAAAAATGCAGAAAATGGGAACTAACAGATTGTGTGCCAGGATGTGGTGTTTGTCATTCTGGCATTTCCTATGTGATGGCTGAGATGCAGGTTAATGATGGGCAATAGGTTAATGGGCACCTCAGGAGAAGTTTGGCCCTGAAAAAGGAGAACACTTTCTTTTCTATCAGGAAGGGAAGCCATCAGAGAGTACCCCTGTACCTCTGATATAGCTGCATCTTCCTAAACTGAAGACAGAAGTTCTGTGCAAAGGAAAAGCCATAAATAATCGTTGCTTTAAAATGATACCTGGGAAAACCAGCTGCCTTTCCATAAACACAACTGCTAATCTAAAACCGTGCAGGTTGGCTCAAACTGACATTGTGTACAAAATAACATTTCCTAGAAGGAAATCAAATGCTGCAGACCCCAGAGCTTGCCCATCCACTAATGTCATCTGCTTGTATAGACTGAGCAGAATACCATAGTAAGAAACCAGAGTTCCAGTTAACTGGGGAATAGTCTGCTCCCCTCTCTAGCCAGCAGTACTGCTGCAGACCTCTCTAGTGCTGCCTTCAGTTACGGGTGGTTTTATACCAATTATCCCCTGCTATTTTCCAAGAAACACCCTCAGTTACAGCAGGACATGGTGAGACTGCAGTGGGACCACAGGAGTACTACTAAGGGCAATGGGAGAAGGCAGCAGGGGCAACCCAGCTGCCACTGGAACCCTCAGCGGGGATAATGCACGAGCAAGGCAGCTCCCAAATGTAATCCCCAGGGTAGCACTGAGACACGGAAAAACACTGCATCTGCCTGGTTTTCTTCGTATGTCAGCAAGGTTCCTGTATGTCTCTCTTGGACAGGGCACCATGCATAGCGCAGCATGGCGAGAAGGCGCACTCAGAAGGAGCTCCTTGCTCATTTTTGAAGCTGTTGTGTGATGGTAGACATGTCGGCAGTGCTGTTTCTGTTCCTCTCTTGCCGGTGGATGCACAGCCCAGGCTCTGCTCCCTTGTAGCTCCATCACTGCCTAGCACTGAGAGCAGACAGCAGAGCCAAAGGAAGCTGGAGAAGCTCTAACTGGTTTTAAAATGGAGCTTAACAGGTTTATGAACACAGCTGTATTCTCGCTGACACCAGGGCACCACAGGGTGTCACGAATGAGTGGTTTAGGGACACTTAAAGAATCACCATCAAAGCTATTAGCAGAAGTAGTTTTAATGTGAATTTATAAAAACGACTCTTAACACAGTTCAATGGCAGAGTTCATTCTATTACTTCCTACATGGATGAAATATAAAAAGGAAAATCAAGTTAGAATTGATTTAGAATGATTTATACAGAGACTGAAGATGCAAAAGGATAAAGGAGACCCTCCCATTCAGTCACAAGGTTCAGAGTAGATCCCCTTGCTTTCTAAACCCCTGATAGAGCTTATGCTTGTCTAGGTCCAATCCTGGTCCCAGGCTTGGTCTATAGGGTTGCATGTGTAATCCATTAGGATCACCAAGATATCAGCAAAAGGCGGTCCTAATATGATGTTGTAAAAGGACCAGTTCACCCCGTATGGGACTTTTACAGGGCTTTCAACCCAGCAGCAGACTTCAGTTTGAAGGTGGATCACAATGTCTAGCAGCTGTCTAAGGATATTCACAGTGTAAGGTGGAACACAAGATGCAGTAGCAGTCCATCATTGACTAATTTGACAGTTGAAAAATGAGTCAATAGGATGTATCACGGTCACAACTTTTATTAGAGATCCAAGATGACAACATTAATACTATAACCACTATAGGGTAGCTAAATCAATTTACACACACTCGCACGAGATACAAAGCTGTATATATGTATTTATGTGTATATATATGCATAAGGGTATACTAGTTAAAAATTCCCCTCGAGTTCAGTGCAATATTCACTTCCAACGTCTCGGCATTTCTACACAGGTGACGGTTGAGGCTTGAGGAGTGGGGAGTCTTCAGCAAAGGCCCCATCACCAGCTTTTGGCAATGGTTCTCTGGACTTTGCAAACTTGAGATTTCATGAGCTCCGAGAGGTGCCCCACTCAGGGGGAGATGCTGGTCTCAGCCCACTGCGCTCCAGGAGGGCTCAGAGGGCCTCACTTAGGACCACTGTTTGTAGGGTCGCATGATGGTTGGCTTTAGTCATCAGCTAATTTCCATCCTAGCCACAATCTGAGCCAGTAATTACAGTGGTACCGCTCCACTCAGGCTATGACCAAGGTGAGGATTGTTTCAAGGCTGTGAGAGGATGACTGTTGCTTCCCACCTTGGCCAGGCAACAGGAGCTCCTGGTAGGGTCAATAGATGTTCACCACCCAACTCATTACACAAAAGCCAAGGCCTAATGGGAATTCCTGAGATCCTAGAGTAGTCCAGAGAAGGGCAGAATGTACACACAGGGTTGCAAAGCATCAATCAGTCCATGTAAAAACTGACAGCTATATTCTGTTTGGTCTGAACAGCAATTAAACTAAGTGAGTGTGCTTATGGTAGCATCATGGATTGCATTCATCTGCTGCACAGGCAGAGGTGCTCTGTGTAGCCATTGTCCCTTCACATCAAAGCCATTTTGTTACACTGAGCAGTGGGGGCCAGGTTTTTCCATCCTGGGAATCCGTGTCAGCTTGCACTTTTTCAGTCGTGCCGGTTAGCGGAGGCACAGGGCAAGGAAAAGATACTGTTTGCCTGGAACTGTTTCTGGAAATCCATCAGTGCCCCCGTGTGTTGGAGCAGGGGCTGGAGAGGCGGCAGAAGAGCCAAGCTCTGCGCACGGTGGGGAGGAAATCAGGCTTATGGCTACCCAAAATTGGGCGTTTGTGACCCCTCAGCCCAAGGGCTGGGACTGGATGAGAGGGTCATCCTCATCCAGAGAGGTGGTGTGAGGCCATGGCATCACAGCAACACTCCCCAGGACAGCCATATTCCTTGTGTGTGATGCTTTAAATATGGAGGGAGAGAGAGAGAGAAGGGAATATCCAGAAATGGCTCAGGCGCCACGGGGTGCAGCTGCTTGGCAGGGACCTGGTG
>NW_009943298.1:18793-19101 GCF_000696875.1 Nestor notabilis
CCCTGGTGTTCAGCCGTGCTGTGTCGCGGTGTGGCCAGGCTGGAAGGGGAAGGCCAGCCGCAGAGGCTGCCCTATTTTCTGCATTCACCTCCAAAGCACTTAATTTCCCAAGTGACCACAGCTGCCTAACACGGGGCTGGATTAGGCAAATCCTGTTCTGGCGTTCGCAGGAGATGGGTTTTTAAAGCAGATTAATGCAAAATGGAGAAAGGTCCCTGCTGTTGCAGCCGCCTTCACCTCCTTTTGGCAGGCCCCTTGCTGCTACCCATCTTTTTGTCTTGCAGCAGCAGAGCTTAAATCAGCAATCA
>NW_009943299.1:0-22982 GCF_000696875.1 Nestor notabilis
GAGGTGCCGCAGTGCTTTGTGCCAGCGCTGGCTCCAGGTACAAACGGGAGCCGGTGGATGCGAGCATCCTGCCTGTCCTTGCTCGTACCCCCTGTTTACACAGCAGGGAGGAAGCTTGGATCCCCTGAGCCATTTCGGGGGGTTGGAGATCGTGCTGAATGCTTGGGCTTGCAAGAGGCAGTATTTTCTAGTTTGTGCTTGCAATGCACATAACACGGAGGTTGAAGAGGCGCTTCCCAATATCCACAAACAGGATGACATTGACAGTGATTCCAGATAAAAACAAGTGCAAAGTATGAAATGAAGACAGAGCGAACACCAAGTTCTTACACTTTCCACCGAGGATCTTGAAAGTGTCTTATTTCCCTAGGGCTCACGGATCCTGTGTGGTACTCTTCCATTTTATAGAAGGATAAACAGATGCTGGCAACATGACTAACAGGCACAAAGGATGGTGAACTCCTCCAGCCCTTGTGCACAGCCAAAGCTGCAGCAAGTTTACCCTCTGCACTGTGCAGACATGTTACCTGAGCCCAGGAAGGGAACCTCAAGCTTTTCTGGGAGAAGCACTTGCAGTTCTCATTGCTGGGCATTCAACTCTGACTCCTTCCCTGTCTCCCTCCGAACGAGGCTGGGGCCAGCAGCGGCCGTGCATCTCGCTGTACAGAGGCTCAACCTGTGCTTGGCACTGCAGCACAGTGCCTGCAAATGAATTCTGGTGTTTCAGCCTTTAGTACAGCTATTTATTGCCTAGGGGAGCTGGATCCTAGCTTTTCTTCAGATCCCAGATAATCCAGTGATGCAGAATGTGAGTGGGCAAAACTGGGGATGAAAGCCAACCCATGCTGGTGCTCAGGCCTTTTACCATCTATCTCACAGTGAAGGAAGAACAAAAGTGGAGGTAGTGGATGAAAAATGAGGAGGGTGCAGTAGTAAACAGCTTTAGAAAGGTAGGAGGTAAGAGAAAGTTGTGCTTGTATGAAAGTGATGGAAAAGTGGAATTTGGCTTAAAAAAAGGAAAGAAGGAAAAGGAGCATTGTGAGAATACTAGATCTACGGGGTAGAGGACGCAGTGACTGGTGATATTGATGTGGGGAGGGCTCAACCTTTAGGATCTCAACCAAAAGGGAAGCTACTGCCCAGTAGAGGGAAGGTAAGGATGAAGAAGGTGAAGCAAGTGAACTGCTTGGGATCTTTCGAATTTGCAGCCAGTCACCACATATATGCAGCAGTGATTAATACAGATAGATGGCTAGAGCTAAGCTGCTGGGATGGTTCCAGTTGTCAGTGTCACTTGTTTTTATTTGCTTCTCATATGAAGTCAAGTGAGTATGGGTCCTGTAAAGATTAAGTGGAGATAGGAAAGACTGTCATTTATACTGCCTTGTATTTCAACATGTTCATATTGCTGGGCAATCAGTGCAGGAGAAATTATGTATGAGAGCTATGTTAAAAATAGTCATGCAATGCTTTATGGGACATCATTTGTCACTGGCCATATCAAACCTGTTTTGAAGATTTGCGATGAATTTTACATAAGGCCTGCACTTCTACATTTCTTTTGTATTTTGAAATATAAAAGCAATATTAAAACTTGGGTATGTACAAAGTAAAACCGTATTCAATCTGCATTTTTACACACGCAGAATGAGCTTCTCTTTAAAGCAATCTTCAGTATGTGCAAATCAAAGTAAGGTGCTATATTTTTATTTTTTATGTCCTTGACTTCAACCTGCTACAAAACAGAGACTTGTAAACATAAAGTAATGAGGCTGTCTCGTTCAGACCGAATGTGTAGTCAACAGTGAAAACAAGCCAGCAGCTGGCACAGTCTATACATATGACACTGTATTCACAATTTAGGTGATATACAACCTTTGGTAATCTATCTGGCATTTGTATCCCCTTTCCCAAGTCTGAAAACCAGGCTGTGGGCTTCTTAGAAATATTGAATTGGTTACCACATTAAATGGCTTATGAAATTGGGGGAAACAAAGACCCCAAAAAAACCTCAACTATGTTGCTTTACAAATGACAGTGGCAACTATCAGTAACATCACAAACTAGAATATCCATATTGTATGGTTCAGAAACAAGGAAAAGCGGTTTACTATCTGCACTAAAGAAGAGCTTGGTGTCAATGGCTTTTGTAGAAGCTACAGTCTGGTCAGGGCTAAATAACGCTCATACTTTCGTCCACCTCTGTCATGCAGTGACCAAAAGGGATTGATCCTTTTCCCATTTGGGACACTTTTGTATACTTTGTCCACTATTTAACAGTAAACATAAAATAAGGAGCATATCCTTGCAGCTTCAGTAGCATCTCTTCTCTTTCCAAGAGAAGAAGAAAGCAGACCTGTAGGTGCAACACCAGACCTGATGCAAGGGAGTACTCTTCAGGGTGACCTAGAGGAAAGTGCCATAAAGGGGCCATACCCAGATGGTGCACAGAGGTCCTAAACCTGGGTGGGATTCCCAGGACAGAGAGGCTGTGACAGCCATTGCTGCCTGGGTGGCTATGGAAACAGCTGAGCCACTGCTCTAGGACATCAGGAACCTCGAGATCTTCTCCAGCCTGCCATCTTCTACTCTGGGCTCAAATTCTTGGGTGCTACGGAAGATATAAAAAGCATGCTGTGTTTTGGTTTATTCAGAGAACATTTGATAATGTTTTCACTAGCTTAAATGCAGTAATACTCTTCTTTGAAACAAGCCCCTCTTGGGGGGCTGTGGTAACAGCAAAACATTGTAGCATTTACTAAGCTGACTAATGTAAGTGGAAGACCAGGCAAACTTCCAGGCACAAACAAGTACTTCTTTGATACGATGCTGTGTATGAATTTTATTTCTGGTATGACTTGAAGACAAGAGAATTCCAGTTTGCTTTAATAAATTAGTGGCTGAAGACCACAGATTACTATTAGTCTTTCTTCAGAAAGGTAATAAGCATGGAAAGGAAAAAAGATGCAAAATGTGATTTCGAGCTGTATTTGTGCAAGGGCCATTGCAAACATAAGCATTTGCACATACTGTTGAGAAATGGAAGCGAGAATAACAGTTGTACACACATATACAATATAATCCACAATTTGCAAGTTAGTAGCATGAATAAATAGGGACCCCAGAACATTAAAAACACCTCAGAGAAAATCATTCAGCAAGGGTAAAATATACAAAATTAAATTCTTCAGGGAAACCCTTTATTGATCATGATAAAAATCCCCCCTGCCTGCCTTTCCAAGTGATTCCATAAATTGAGACAGTTACAAAGAATAACTTGATTGTCAGTGTGGCACAGTCCTGTTGCTCTTAAATGACAGAACAGCAGACAGGAGTCCTTCAATTCATTCAGGAGATGAACTATATGTTAAGTAGGGGTTTAAAATCAACCATGATTGCTTGGAAGGCGCTTCAGGTATGTCTGTTTTGCTCAGGAAGAGTTGTTTTTTTAGTTAGCAGTGTTATTCAAAGATGATAATGAAAAATTCTGATGTGCTGCAAATGTAGGTGCCATTTAACTAAGTGTTAAATTGCAGGTGCAAATGAAAATTGGAAGAAGTAGGCAATACGTAATACTTAACTGGAAATAACACAAAGCTATTCATTAACAGCAAAAGTAAACATGTCTCTGAAGATTATTAAGTTACAGTTTTCTGGAGGCAAAAGGCAGAACGATGTTGACTTTGACTAAAGTCTTACTTAATCTTACATTCTTAGTTCTTATTTGACTTAGTGGAGGTATTTTGAAATAGCCAAGCTATGCTGATCATTAAGAAAGTTTTCAGAATTCAGCCTGAATATTACTTCAGAATGCTATCGAATTCAGCCATTGAACGCAATTCTCTCAGCACTCTCATCTTTGACTAGGCTAGAAACTCTGAGCAGGTTATATGATGTTACGTTTCCTGTTTTCTTGTTGATTAATATTTTAGGAGGGTAAGTATTTTCAGGCTTTTGTTTGATCTGATTTATTACTTTTTTCCCAGAGAGGAGTATGCAGACAAGTATTCCTGCGAGTCCTCAAGCTTCTGAGGTATTTTCAGCAAAAAGCGCATGTTCGCTTTCTGAGTTAAGAGGAATTTTTTCAAAGACACGAACGTAAATCGACTTGATCCAGATGAAAAGTGACTACACAGACATTTTTTTTTTCTTAGAAAATGACAGGTTTACCAGTCACATATAATCTGAAACTGCAGGGGTCTTACTGTTGGTGGTTATATAGTAGAGGAACAGAAGAAGGAAAGAAATAAAATCTCTGGGTGCACTGCTGGAGTGGAAGATGGGATGATGGGCAATTTGCATAATTTATAATGGGCTGCTTGTTGAGAGCAAAAGGTTCCACAAAAAACCATTTCCATTTATTTTCAAGAAATAAAGATTCTTTTACAGATATAAGAAAAAAAATTAGAGTGACTTTTACTGTTTCACTCACTACTACTGACTTCAATATCATTTACTAATACTATGTAGAGAAATTTTGGAAACAACTGCTGCTTTGTTTCTAGCTCAGTGCTAGGATGATGTAATTCAGTAGCACAAAACTCAAGCTTATTTCTGCAGGTGATCAGTGATAACACACATGAGTAAACCAAGACTGGTAGCTTCAGCCTGCCACTTTTCCTTCATTCTTCTGATAAATCCCAAGAGCTGCAGATAAATGATACTGTCTGTACTTGCAATTAGTACCAGAGTTATGAATATCTTCATGTGGATGTAATTGAGGGCAAAACTTGTGGCTGCTAAGTTTCAATTCACTGTACAAACACAATTTCTTCCAGTTAGTTGCCACCTTTTAAAGTTTATGTCTTTAACTAGAGAAGCTGAGAAGGAGAAATCTCCTTAATGAGGGGAATTGAAATGGAGATGGTTCTACAGGCTCAAACTAAACCATAAAGGGAGGCTAGACTCTTTTATTTTCCCACTAACTCACCAGATCAAATCCTATCTCCTTAAATCAGTTCCCTAACTCCCATTTCTTTGTTGCAAACAAGATCTGTCCTTTACAGCCTCACCTTTCAATTGCTTAGGAAAAGGCCTTTGAAGGTCATGAAGTTGCTTATGTTTAAGAAAAGACAAAATTAAGCCTACAAGCCTTTGGCTTGTTTGCTTAAAGCACGTTTCTATTTTGCCTAAATGTGTTTGCTAATTTGGGAACAGAAAGATACTGTAAGTAGTGTTCTTTAAGCCTAGGAGTGGATTTAGGGGCATGGGATCAGGTCTTCTGTGCCCTATCTCCTAAGCAGTCATTTTGAAATCAGTGAGGAGAACATAGCCCTTGTTCTGTCCAGGCGGTTGTTGACTTATGAACTTTATTTAATAGAAGACAAAATTGATGGCACTTTAGAAGCATATGAAGTTAACATGAAACATCCACGCGACTATCCAAAATGGAACAGATGGATCTGAAACTGGTTAATGCTAGATCAAGGAAAGCTCAAGTATTTGTATTTATTAACACTATCTAGGTTACCCCTAGTGATCATGATGCACCCATGCATGCTGTAGCTTGCTTGTACTTTGCATTGGGCTAGCCTGATCCAGAGAACTACAGAGACAGCAAACGAATTATCACACAATGTCTTTAACCTGTTGAGTAAAACTTTGATAGTTCTGTCTCCAGCCATCTACATTTTAAAAGTTTTATTTGTGATGGCTTCTTATTTTAAACTTATGTTATTGGCCTGCATTTTTTCCCAAGTAGGGTTTCTTTATTTTCCCTTCTTGCAGTATGGCAATCTACTACCACATCAGCTTTAGCCGCATCTTCTTGATCTTTTATTCTCACTTGTTCACTTACCCGTTGTTTTCACCTGTCTCTCTGAGTAATACTAAGCATACATCTTTCCATGCTTCAGTGTCCAGCTTCTTGCTCCACTCTATCTTCTCAGTTTTTGCCCTCTGTCATGGCTCATGAGACACACGGTTCAAAACTTTCTTTCAGCGCAATGAAAGATACTGCATTTTCTCCAGTCTTCCTCTGACTCCTCACTTTAACCTTGATCTTTTCTCTGACTTTTTTTTTTCATTTTGATATAAACCAATGCATAACACTAGACCAAAGAGATGCCTCCCCATACAATTTAATATATTATTTCTTCTTTTGTTAAAAAGTAATATTAGTTTGTACTCACAGCAAAAACATAATTTAGCTTTAGGCCTTACAGGACTGTGTTTGGGAGATTACAATTGTTCTGATCCATGAAATTAGCTACCGAACACCAATCTTCATTAAATTTAGCACACTAAAAGTAGATTCCATTAAAAAGTTAAATGCCTGAGAGTTTTACTTCTGATTTGTAAAGCTCAAGCTCACTCTTACCATTCCTAACTATATTGCTTTCCCCTAACACCTGCATTGAGACCAGTGATTTCCATGTGGAATCCTCTTTTTAAAGCCTCTTTCTGGACACCGTCAGGATATCTGGAGGGACAATCTCTCCTGCTCCTACACTGTTGTCATACTTTCAGTCGGTAACGCTGCTGTGATGGTAGGTCTGTAAGTGACCTGGAAGCTCCCCTTGGATCAGATTGCTATTTAAGAATTGAGCCCTGTCAGTTTGCATGCCCTGCCAGGAACTTGCTTTTATCTATGGTAATTGCTTTTAGAGCTGGATAGCAAAGAGGCTCTTCACTGAGATTCCCATGCTTCATCCTCGCTTGTGGCAGACTAGTTTCACAGCTGCTCCAGCCCATTTAGGAGTCATTTTTCTTTCACCTAGTGGGTATAAATCTGATGCATTCCACCTACAATTGACTGTCCCTCTGCTTCACTTTAGGACTTGTCCATTCAGCACTGCTTAATGACCCTGATCCTGCAGTCCCTTGGCGTTGACCGTAAGTTGGGTGGGAGAGGGGTCAAGTTTGAGACTGATTGATAGAAACAGAAATGACTGCCCCTTTCAAGTCAAACTAGGGTGAGCAATTTCATTCCATCTAGGATGCAGCTGCAGTCTATGCTATTTAAAAGCAAATGTTTACAGGAGAGAAACAGTTTTCACAAGGCAAACAATTTTCTCTGGTTCTAACAGATTCTCTAGTTATTGATCAGCACAGCTACTTTTCTGAAAGGGAAAGAAAGAGCTACTGGGGTGAGCAGCAAATTAGCAGAATTTACCCTGCATTAATTTGTGTGATACCAACTGTGTACTACATGGTATTGCTTCCAGCTATATTACATAGCTGTAGAAATTTCAAGGCTGACTACTGTCAGTGCCAGGGGCTATTGCAGCAGCTGGGCATTGCTGGAGTGAGGGTGACCTGGATTTACCTTTTTCCTGAATAATTCCTCAGTTGCAAAATTTCTAACAGGGACAAGAATCCAGCCCTGACAGTAAAAATGTTTCCCCTCTGCCTTGGGCACACAATGCAGGAATTGATGTGGCCATGGGGAGAGGGGATAACTGACAGCTTTTCAAGAATAACCAACTGGAGACCAAGTGAATAAATAAAAGGGATTTTCTTATATTGAATGTGTGTGGGAGAAGGACAGGACAAAGAAAAAAGTCTTTTCCATTTTGCCATTACACGGAGGTCCTTGAGTTTTTATATCTATATATTTTTTCTCTTTACTCAAGTGCCTGGTTTGGGCAACATTTTTCATCATTAATTCCCTGATCCTGCAGGCTGTTGCATGTGGGAAATCCTGTGCTCCCATGTAGAGCCTCACTGTTTTAAATGGGGTGCTTTGTGGGCAAAGGCATTTCCCTCTGGAGAGAAACTTTCAGTGTGAGGTGCATTAGTCAGTCTTCCCTTGTTTGTGCTGATCTTCCAGACAAAAAAAGGAAGATAAAAGGTAGAAAAAACCTGGAAGTCACACACATATCCTCATACGCATGCACACAGAAGTACACATGCACAAAGACAGGAGCAGGCATCAAAAGAAGCTATTGTGGTTAATTTTTGTGTTGTCTAAATTACGAGCTGACAGTATCCCCTTGTATCCTGGAACAGCATTCATCAACTGCAAAATCTCACAGGGAGAGATTTCTCATTTTTCCCATGTTTTGATTTCTGAGCATAGAGCTACAGTTATTTTATATGTACATTTTTATTTCTATTCATATTTGCTGTTGAATCTTAGTTTTACATCCAGATGAAGAAAGTCAAGGACAGTTCTCTTTCAGCTGAAAACACTCTTTCTTTGAAAATTTGGCTGCTATGTTCTTTCGTTTATTTCCTTGCTTATGTTCAACAACATACCATGTCTCATGTCACAATATTCCTATTATGAACAGGAGTGGTGTTTTTCTCTTCTTTCAGTGATAGATAAAGCAGAAGAGCTTGCATTTTAGAAGACAAAGCTACAGTTTCTGAATATTATTTTAATTATCTCAGACACTGCACTTGGGACACTGTACCTGCCTATTTAATTGCCCTGCAGAAACTGTGAGTTCCTATGTCATGCAGATTTTACAATCAGTGGCTGCTGTGCAAAGGGGTATGAAAATTATATGTACTGAAATTCCTTCTCTTGTTTGTACCGGTGACAGCAATCACACATGGAAGCCCATGTTTGCAGAGAGATCATTTTGAGAGCAAAACAGATGGGACAAATTAATCAGAGATAATAGGCACATTTTATGAATTTGGGGGTATATTTTTGTTTCCCGTTTGAAAACTAACAAGTCAGAAATTTTAAATTGCTATGAATATTTAATACAGTTGTCTGTAACATGGGTGCTAGTTTGCTAGAAATATGCAGAGGCAAATCCAGCTACTTGTGTTCTATCAAATTGTGGCTTCCTCTATTAAATTAGGGAGAGTATATACAATTCAGAAGCAATGTTACATGCCAGAGTTTTGGACTCCGCCTTCAGTGCTTGATCTACAGTGATTTTCCAGCTGGTGGCCCTCAAAATGCTATCCAGATGATGAGGATCCTAGTCATAGCTTCTTTACAGTCATGTCACCTATCATCTCAGGGACCAATGTTCTGTAAAGCTTAAGTTGCCTTAAATAGCTACTTTGTCTACAGAAGAAGGTACTTGGAGACTGGCTGCTGCATAGCCAGTAGGGCTCTATTGCTCCTTCTGTTGAGAGCAGGGGAGAAGCAATACACAGTAGGTCAGCTCCAAAATATGTCTGCACATAAAAAGGAGTGGAAAGCAAAGAGCCATGAAAAATCTGGAAAAAACCTTGTCACTGCCTGTATTTGAACAGGATGAAAATTAAATAAAAATCTGGTAATGTTTTATAGAATGAAGACTGGGATATTATATTCAGAAAATGTTCTAAGCGTTCTAAGCAAGCTAAATATTCCTATGACCAATATCATGAAAGCATCCAATGTTATGAAGTACCAAAGAAAGGTCTGAACATATCTGTAGGACTGTTTATACTCCTAGCCATCCTCCCATAGAAAGACCCTATTAAGTCAAGGTAAATTGTACCAACCACCTTCAAGTGGTGCCTGTCTGTTCTAATTCTTTTGATACAGCAAGCTGAAGCTTAGTCTGATAGTGATTGTACTGACCTATTAAGGCTGAAACTGATAGGAAAATACATTTGTCACCTACACCTTTGTTACTGTGCTGCAACAGAAATATTCTTTTCTTGCACCGTTCTTGCTTGAAAGTGAGACAGCAGTCTGCTCCTTTCGTTGTCTAGTTGGATAACACTGCTACATTTGCTGTAAGGATGCATTTCAAATGGGGTTCTTTTTAAAAATGCATTTGGCAGCCTGAAGACACTACCAGAATAAATTAGTTATGCTTAATGCTGCATTCAAACAGCAACTTTTCAACTGCTTTGAAAATAAGTCATTCCACTTTCAGTTGTTTATCACAACTTAGTGCAACTTGTGTCATTATGCTAAACTAAGACTTTCTCCTTTTTTTTGTGCTTGAATTTAGTGGTCATGAAAGATGACATATTAACAGCCCTAAAGACTTTCCTTTATTTTGCCAGAGGATATTCAGAGTGTCCTTGGTGAGAGTTCAGTGTTTGCTGTGCTACCCCAGCAATCTGACATTGAGTTGACTACCCCAACCAAAGGAGGAGGTAGTTCAACCTCCTGCAGGCTGGGTCTTTGCCTGTCCTTCTCACACTGCCCTAGAAATTGCAATGCTGTGTGGCATTCGGAGCTGAAATCATAGATTTTTCTCCTGTTTGACATGTTCTTCATAACAAGTTCCTCACACAATCTTGCCAGGTCTGTTTCTTGCTATAGGAAAGTGTTTTGCAAGGTTTGGTTAAAGTGCTGTATGTACATTGATGGCTATGTAGGCATGAGTTAAAAAAAGCAGTTGAACATGGTCCTGCAGAAAATGATGGGCTCCCTGTCTTAATTTAAGCACTTGCTTAAGTACTCTGTTGGTCTTACATTCTCAGTGTTCATTATATTTATTTTACTAAAAGCTCTGTGTGAAATAGCTTTTGCTTAATTTTGGAAATTGTTGGGTGGTGATCAAGTCCTCATGTAATGCTTTATGAAGTAATATAAGCCCAGGACACAGTTTCTGTTTTATGTACTGAAACATGCAGATATCTGAGGGTACAGAAAATTTTCCTGTGTGTCTGAGTGACATAGGAGCTAGCATCCTGCCTTATAAGCAAATATTGTTCCTAGTGCAGACAGGACTTCAAGTTCAAAGAGATATATTTTTAAAGCCATGATATAGCAGGCATCAAGCTTTGCTTGCTTCTTCCACTTAGAATTCATTGTGCAAACTTTACACCTGAGTATCTGGACCATGAACAATTTATTTGAAGATGCCAGTCAAACAGTCAGCAGTACAAATACTCCCAAATGCACCTGTGTTTGATTTTGCAGATACAGAAAGAAAACTAGTTTTCAGTGCTGTTGAAAGCCCCTAATTTTATTTCTTAATTAAAACTGTTTTGGTTTGGTTTGGTTTTTTTACGTAAGTACTAGAGGCTGGAAGAGAGGCATCAGGAGTTTTCTGGGTTTTATTTTTTCTTTTTTTTTTTTTAATTTAAAGATCAGCAGAAGCATTTTTAAAACTAGTGTCAGTGAAATACCCAGGGAGGAATTATGACGTATCATCATCAGTAGATTCATGATGGGTTTTTCTCATGATTTGAGAGTTAGATTCCCAGTCTAGTGAAACAATTTGCTCCTATACTTGGTTGACCTAATATGAGCCAGATGAGGCTTACAGAGATCTTTTCTTTTGGTGGAGAAGTATTAGTGAAGGCACTGCTAACTCCTCTGCCAGCTGACTGGTGAGCCAGTGAACACATGGGTCAAGAATAGGCAGGGGGCAAGGCAATGCAGATCTCAGAGCTGTGCAGCTTGATCTTTCAGTATGTAAATGTTGCATCAGGAGAGACATGGAATCATAGAATCATAGAATAGTTTGGGTTGGAAAGGACCATAAGATCATTTAGTTCCAACCCCTTGTCATGGGCAGGGGCGCCTCACACTAGACCATGTAGCCCAAGGCTCTGTCCAACCTGGCCTTGAGCACTGCCAGGAACGGAGCATTTACCACTTCTTTGGAGAACCTGTTCTAGTGCCTCACCACCCTCACATCATTTTTCTCAGGCCATCAATCAGTTAGCATTGAGTCTTGGTGTTATGAAGCACCAGGGAATATGTCTTCCCTCACCAGGAAACCGGACTGATGCAGACCTACAGAGTATATCAGTTCTACGTTAAGAAGGCATATGTTCATGGGATCTTGCTTTGATGTAGTTAACTTAAATACAAGGTCTTAGGTCTTGTAGTCCTACAGTTTGGAGGGTGTAAGCATGTGCTATAGAATGTGGTAAGCATGCGTTATGCTGTCCAAAAATTCCTGGTAATGGATTTGGATAAAACATTCTCATCTTCAAGGCTTGAGTATGGTTTAGTATTGATGTGCACTGTTAAATAGCTCTTGGGTTTCACATTAGAGCTGTCTGTATTTTGCCATTAGGCATGTGATGCAAGAGCATGTAAATCAACTTGGCATCTCACTGTAGGAAAGGTGCTTCATGTAGAATAAGCCTATGCCCCTAGTGTCTTTCCATGGCAAACTATTAAAACAGGGATGTTTTCTGTGACTGGGGGAGCAAATACATGCAAACAGACTTATTTGTGTTATAAAAATGTAGACACGGTTGACTAATAGTAACTAAAATATGAAATATCTCAAGAAACTTCCTCTCCTGAAAATAAATTGACATTTTGGGTGTGATCCAGCTCATTCTAATGTGTTTTCTCTTGACAAGTCTGTTTCCTCATCTCCTCAGAATACTCTCATTTTGTATCTCTTTGTATAAAATGTCTGCATTTCAGATGTCTGAGAATCAGTGGATGCTGACAAAGAGCATCCACTCCTAAATACCTTAGACCAAAGATTTGGTTCCTATCCTTATAATAGACTGAACACAAACAGTGTTTACCTTTTCTAAATCTCTTGTCGTGGAATATGTCTATGATTTTTTCCTCCATGTAGTCTCTCCTCTCAAAGATACTTCAGCAGAATCAAAAAACAAACCTTTTATCATGTAAGATTGTTTGAAGTAAGAAAGCTCCAGAAAATAATCTTATAAGCAATGTTCATTATACAAAATTAGTTTCTATTTCTGAAGCCTTAATTATTATGCTTCCAAGTGCAGCTTGTAATGAGGACATATTAAATAATTAGTGGTAATTGCATGCTGAAATAATGCTATGTACACATTAACATGAGTCTGTTTAGGCCATAGACACACAGACTTTATAATTGCTGTCTGAACAAAGTAACAGTCAAAGTTCTGGATGATAGTGGTTTGCAGATGTTGAGATACTGTTCAGTAGCTGTAGTCCTTGAATCGGATGAACATTTCCAGAACAAGGTAAATAGTCTATAGTTACATTTTAGAAAAAGAGAGTACTCCTGAATTTGTTAGATGCATCATAGAGAATGGCTTTTAGAGATTTCTGAGTGTCTCAAAGTAACGTTTTTTTCTTAATTTTTTTTTTTTAAGGAAAACTCTTTACTTTTCACACAAGACATAAAAATGTCAACATTTACAATTGACCACTTCTCATAACTATTTATAGAAACGCTATTGAAAAATAAACTGCAGAAGGTGAGAGTGACGTTAGCTGTATTGCCTAGAACTCAGATACTTAGTAAGTCTCACAGAACAATTGTAAATGGGAAATACTTATCTGGCAGGAACAGATATCTTGGCTTGTTGCTGTTCAGCTGTTTTGCTAATTATTTTTGAATCATCATGCTAAAATTTACAGATAGATACAAAAATCACACTGAGATAAATTATATATGCTATGCTTTACCTGAAGAACGTATTTTTTAAGTTCATCCCTGTACAAAGACTTATATTTTGACTCTGGGAAAGCATTGATAAAGTGAGTGTGTGATTCAGTAATTCTGAAAATGACACAGGAATCACAGCAGATAATCAAAAGAAGCTGAGTGCCCAATCTGATGCTGTATGCAAGAAGCAATGTAATTCCTGCAGGCTTACACCTGCCAATATCAAGAAGAAGTAGGAAGATGAAATTGCCTCAAATCTATAGTGACAGTGACTCAAGATTTATTTCAGCATTCCTTCCCATTCAAATTTACAAGAATGAGTCAAGAAAAACATAAGAAGAGAGAGACCCAAAAGCTCAGTCCATTAGTTTTCAAATATTGTTTATGAAGGGTAAGACCAGAAAAGATGATCCTTATACATTAAGAAGAGGTAACTGGTTGTATATGGGTCTTAATCTGAAAAGGTAAAAACACTAAATACTGAGTTTCACCGTGTTTTATTTTATATATATATATCTCTACATTTATGTACATACAGTCCCCTACTTCTTTTAATTGTCCTCTTAAATACCTCCCTATTTTCTTGCCCTGTTGGTTTTCTTTGAGAAACTGGAGCCTCTGACTGCAGCTTGATGAACAAATCCGCTTAGTATTGCTGGATGGGATATTTTCTTTAAAAAGTAATTAAAAGGGCTCATTTTAAAATGAGGAAACTGTATATGAATTTGGGGATTTTTTTTCTACCTCCTTTGTGTTTAATATGATGGTACACATCATGGCTCATTTTTCTGTGTAATAAACAGTGACTTTCAAACAGAGTCACAACTCAATATCCGTTCTTTTCTATTCCTAAATCATCCAACCTGTACCTCCATCATTAACACCTAGATATTTGTTTCTCAGTTTCATGTATAACTACATTAAAATGCTTCAGACATGTTGGTTTACAACTGCATTTTTGGCAGTTCCCTCAGTAATAATTATTCAGGGTTTTAACGGCTGTGAAGACCATATGAATGCTGATATTACCACTGCGGAAAATTCCAGTTGTAAAAGAAAATTAAATTTCATTGGTGACTTGAAAAAAAAATTCATGAAACACATTAAAATGCCTTGTTTTCATTATGTGTTTGCATCAGTGTGGCAGAAGGTATGCAGTTAGATAGCAAGGTGTTGGCTATTAAAATATGGATTCATATAGTTTGCAGTTTAACATTTGATAAAACTGAATTTGGAACACTTCTAGCCAGTTTTGCTAATGTTTTTAATTGTGAAGGTAGCTATCTTGCTGTCAAGCTTTTCTTTACTTAACTGTGAAAGGACTTTTTTTTTTTTTAAATGGCTTTTTAAGACTATCAAAGTGCTCTACAGCCACTAGTAGTATTAAGTAAGTTTAAATAGGAAGTGCTTTTTGGCCTCCTTGGAAAAGTTTTCCTGTTTGTCTGTTCGACACGGGGATGAAACCAAGTATGTTCACCTGTTTTCAAACTGGAGAGATGAGAAAATCAGGTGGAGTGGTTCTTATTCAGGACAGACAAAAATGTTATGTGAACAGGGGCATGAAAGGGAAAACTTACTCCTTGTCTCAGGTTTAAAAGCAAAAGTCACACCATACAAAATAATGGGTGCACTGCCTATCCTTTCCTTACAATTCTGTTTCTGGTTTGGCTCACCTCAGAACGACTAAAAACAGTATTTTGGCCACTCATCTATAGGTAAAAGGCTAGCATGCAAATTTTAGCTCTGGATATTTTTTTTTCCCTCCCCAGCACAATCATCTTTGTTGAAGCACATCTATTTTTTTGCACAAACTTTGGGGTTTGAGCAGTTGACATATTTGTGACAGAAAGCTATTTTACCAGAAAAATTCCTACCAACTCCAATACTGATCATTTGGAGGGTAGTAGCAGGACACCGATTCTATCAGGAATTCCATCAGCAAATGTAAAAGTAGAGAGTTTAAGGCAGATATTTTCAAATGTTTTCTCTAATTTGAGAAAGAGTATTCACATCTCCTGTTGCCTTTTGCCTTGCTTCTACAAATACGCCAGATTTCTTCTTACTTGAAAATGTCATTATGCTTGTTCCTTCAGCTGCTCTAAGCAGGCAGACTGAAACATCTCTATATTTTGAAAAAGAATATATAAACTTCACTATTTGATTCTTTCTGCTTGGTTCAAAATAAATAATCTTTACATGTGATAAGCATCATAATTATTCTTTTGCTGCATTAAGATAAAATAACAACTTTTATATGTAAAAGGCCAGATGACTCTCTCTATTTAAGCTTCCTCAACTGTAAATGCAGAGCATGAGAGGTAAGGTACAATTGTTAATATGACAGAGAAATGCATTACTCTGGTATTGTATTTGGTGTGTGGGATGGGTGACAGGATGGATAGCACTGGAAAAATGTAGGGACAGATATCAAAGTGTTCACCAATGCATCTCTTCAGGTGTGTGCTCACCTTCTGCAATAGGAATTGAAATTTTCATGTAAATAGATTTATTATCTCTTAGAAACACTTGGTTTTAACTCATATTTCTTAGCATCCATTGCTCTGGATTCCTACAGCTATAGTCATGCAGTTTATAATAACCTGCTTTGCTCAGAAACATAACTAAAAAGAAAACTAATTGCTCTTCTCAATCAAGTTAGGTTTTCCAGTAGAACAACTGTTTTCCTACCCATTGCCCAAGCTCCGTTTTTCTTTTCTGTTTGGTGTCTATTACCAGACTGTGTCGTTCTCAGCAATAAAAACTGGGTAAAATTGCAATGCCATCAGTGGGTCAATTGCAAACTTTGGTGTCTAATGTTGAAAAGTTTGATCCTGTTAAGCTAAGGGATTCGTGGCTGAAACATGGAAAATGGTATATGTAATGAGTAGGAAACTGGAAGAAATGGTTAGTTGTGAGAGAAGAGAAAGAAAATTTGTTTTCTTCTGAAATTAAATTGTAGAGCATCTATGTGCATGCGCTTATAAACAAACAGCTGTCTATTGTCCTATGTGGCTGTAACTGCTGGATTTACTAGATCTTGCAGGCTGCTGGATCTGCCAGTTCTTGTCGCTGTATTTCTGATCTTGTAATAAACTTGAAAGTTGTAACAGGGTTTTTCAGAGAAGAGAAAAGGGGATAAAATTTGCACCAGACCTCTGTGTTAAGAGGTTGGAGAGAGTCCTGGCTTCATGTAGTGAGATATTTTAATGGAGAAAGGGTCACAACCCAAACCTGTGGTCTTAGTATACTCTGGAGTCTCTGTATCCCGAAGCTGCCAGGATTGCTAACAGTTTTCCCTGGACTTGTAAGACAGAGCCCTGTAGTGGCCTTTTTGGCAAGGCTGTGGGATGCTGTGTTCCCTGACAGGTCACGTTAATTTGCCTGATGACTTGATGCCTGTCTACCTGGACTACAGCTGGATGCTTTCTTTTTTTTGGTAGACTTTCTAAGCAAAATACAAAACACAGCTTTATCACAAAAAAAAAAATTAGGAAAAAATAATTTTAAAAATAAAAATGAATTTTTAAGGTTAATTGTATTTAATAAATTTGCTTTGAAAATATTTTAGGCTTCAGATTTTCAACAAAACTTTATAGGGTAAAATAGGTGGGGTTATTTCTTAAAGGTACCTTATGACAAAACCTGAATTTTTAACCAGCTCCAGCATTACGTATCTATGGATTAAATAACATTCCTGGAAGGCTTCACTATGGTTTTTTACTCAGATCTGGTATTTCTACTCGTTCAGAGTATTCTCAGAAATTATGCTATGCATTCAAATGAACCCATCATGATTTCAATGAATACCAAAGCAATTAATAATGATTAAACACTTACATTAAAAGACATTCTCTGTATTTTAGTTAGAAAATAATTTCTGGCATCTATTTTTATTTGAAGAGAGTCACATTGCCCACAGAAAATTTTAAGTGCATACTCAAAGTTTAGCAATTAGCATAGATCAGAAGGCCAGGAACAGAACAGACAGTGAGAAGCGGTTTGGAGTTTTGGTTATTTCATGGGAGGCATGTGCTTTATCGAGCTGTTTTTTTCCTGGAATCAAGACGAGAATCAACATGAAAAAACAAAAGAATATCCTTTCCAGCCTTTTGAAGAAGAGACCTGAGTCGATTCTTTGTTGCTGTTGTCACACTTGGTTATGAAAACCCAGAGTGGAAGTTTGAGTACATCCACTTTCCCTGGGTCTTTCGGCAGTCCTGAGGTGTTAGAAGAGTTTTTTCTGTCTATTTTGTCACAGTGGGCTTTTCAGCTGTCACTGTTGAACCAGACTGCAGGGCTAATGGAGGTCCCCTTACCCTCCCTTTTCTGTTTTCCTTTGTGACCACACATATTTTTATACACACAGACACTAATAGTGGGGAGGGAAACAGGAGACAATCAGAGCAGTTCCATATATCTCTGATAATATAAAATACAATAAGCCTTGTAGTGGGGTTGAAAAGAAGGTGAGGATATAAACATCCTCCAGGGACAGTTTGTCATTGATTTATGACAAAATCTTCTCCAAAAATCAAATTGAAATGGTTTCCATTTTGCGTTTTGCAGGCCCCACTGTAATAGCAGCCTCATCACCTTTCAAAGGACAAAAGGTAAAGGAGTGGTAGGTTCAATACTTGTACAGCGCTTCAATATATCTAACCACGAGACTATTGAAATTATCCTCCTTTTCTGGCATGATTGTGGACTAGAAGGACATGCAATTGCTGAACTTGTAATAAGATTTAGTAGTTCTCATAAAAGTAAATTATTTATCATTCACTGCCCCCTTTATAGGCTTCATGATGTTTATAACTGTATTACCCAGTGTCTTTCACTATGCAGGATAGGCTTCCTCTCTGAAGAGGAATTAAGTACAGCCAGCACCTGACCGACAGGGCATGGAGCAGATGGGCAAGTGGATAGTGCAGCTTCATCTTGGTCACTTCTACATGGTGGCCTTTATGAAAGAAAAAAATCCACCCTTTTTCCCCCCTCTTTTTCTCAGGCTATAGCAAAGTGACATTAATCTGCCATGATTGAGATATCAGTTTGGTTAGCAGGCACAAAGCAACCTTAAGCAAAAGGGCAGAGCAGCTTGAGAAATGTTGGTTGTTAGTCTTCGGTAACAACCCGATCGAGAAGCCCTGAAGTGGTTCAGATCACAGACTGCCTGCTTAAGTGGTCTTCGGGGAGGCCGTTATGCATCAAATCCCACCGAGAGAAATATGAACAGAAGAGTGGAGATCAATGTAGGTGCCTTGCTCAGGATGTTAACTGCCCCACCTCCGCTTCTGACTCCTGCAGTATGCCAACTCTATTCCCAGAGGGGCAGAGGATTCTGGTGGGGTCCGTAGCAAAGTCTGTTGAAAGGAGGGGAATTGACATTTCGCTGATTGTCTCAACTGCTTTGACATCTCGCAGGCAGTACAAATGATCACTTACGTAAAGGTTATTTGAATAAAGGTAACATCCCTTGGTGTGACTTAGCTGTGAAAGCATTCCGTTTCCCCTTTGGTGTCCCTCTGAGATTTCTAGTCTTCTAAAATGTGCACGTATTTCTAATTTGCCCATAGGCTAAAAGAAAGCTGGAATCTAATGTCTGCAGAGCTTGTCTGAACCGGCAGAATGCATTGAAACTGGGTTTACTCAAAAAGACTCTTCGAGGGCTACAAGCAAGATATGAAAAAAAAAAAACCCAAACTGAGACATTCCTGTCTCAGGGATCTGGCATGGGAGCATCTGGAGAGCTGCTGGGATGGACTCTCCTGCCCACAGAGTTGCTGCGTAAGCAAAGGATTTGATCTGCAAAGGGAAGCTTTTCTGTGCAGCCCGAGTTCCGCTGGGGAGTGGCACAGGAAGGGTTCCTTCCAGAGCCTGAGGAAGGGGTCTTCCCTTCCTAGGAGCATGGGTTTTGAGACAAGTCATAAAGCTCAAGCTCTCATTTAGCTTCTCAGTCTTTGCGAGTGCTTGGTTCATGCTTACAGAATTTTCTCATCAGCTCCTCTTTGGTTGAAGATGTTGGGGTAGCAGAGATGTGCTAGTTCGTTTGGGGTTTTTTTTTGTTGTTTCATTATGAAACTATCCAGCTCGAGGAGATGAAGTATAAAATATTGCAAAGGGCTTGAGATATTTCAACAGCAAAACTGTGTGTTACACGTGGCCTGGACACTCATTCTTGACTGCTCTGGCTGTGGGGAGCCTGGAGTGGTTGTGTGTCAGGGACACTTGTGCAGAATCCCTCTAGAAAGGGGAAATCCCATTTCCTAATGCCCTAAAGCAAACCTGCCATATGCTGTCAGAGCAATAATTGCAGGCTTGTGCAGTTAGACCCTGCTTTTGCATGCCCATATAGGCATTTTCTTCATTAACTATGTAGTTAACTATGTCTAATTAGCGTACACAGACATTTCTGAGATATGTAAAGATCTGTCATGGAAAATTGCAAGCATGGTTTTCTTCATGTCTGAAAGACTCTGATACTTTGCTGCACTGGTAGATACTGAGATCATAAGTCAAAATGAAGTCACCCTAGGTTAGTGAGAATGATGCGCATCTGTAGATGAATAAGAAGTTCAGTTTCTCTGAGTTTGTGTCCTGAACTCCGAATTAACCTGATGCAAAACCATTTTGAAAAGATCACACCTGGGATTAAACCCAGTAACACTGCTTTGTGCTATAATATGGTAACTGTGGTGAGAAGCCTTTGAAACTCCTCCATGTCTCAGAATCTCCCTTACTTATGCTTCTGTGGTAAACTGGAACTAAGGGAAGGGGGCCTTGGCCACTTTCTTTGCAGAAATGTGCTGACTGCCTTTGTAATTATGCTCTAGTCCTACTTCAAGGCTCAAGAAGGGTCATGTACCTGGTGCAAACGTAGGTTCATATTACAAACTAGCTTATGAAGTGGTATCATCCTAAAATCATATAAGGGTCATATGGTAGTTATGTGAACAGATTTCTTATTTCTTCATTCAAAAAAGTCTCTGCTGTGATGTCAACATCTCACCAAATATGCTAAAAAAAAAAAGCCCACATTTGCACATTCTGCACAACATAGCTCAAAAGCTTTGCACCTCAGTAATAATATTCCTTATGAGGCTTTTCCTATTAGGCCGTGGACCAGAAACCCTGATTTACCTTAAAGACAGTAAAACTTGAGCCTACTGCTGTTGCACAGAGAAATTTTCATAACTCTGTACGTGGTGGCAAGGTTTCCATCAGAAAGGCACAAAACTTAATCAGCTTTCACAAGAGAAGATCTATACTGTCTACTGACACAGAAAAGCTATAATACACTTGAGTGTGGAGAAAAAAGCTGGTGATATTTTTCTGTGTATTTTGGTAGTAAAGTTTTGCTAGAGATCTTTTTTTAAAATGAAAATGCTGTACCATAAGTACATTAAGAACATGAGCTGAAGCCAAGCTATAGCAGACATCTGGAATTGCCTGTTGGATTCATAATTTCAGTAAATTAGTGTATGATGATTTTTATAACAAATTATTAAATGCCAAGTTAATTATTAATTATTGGACATTTGTTATGCAGTATTGCCTGTCAATGAGGTACTCCATCTGGTCAGAAACTATTGCAGATACTCTAAAGCAAGACTGTTCAAACAAGTAGGAAGGACTTCGCAACATGCAAAGTAAAAGGATGACAAAATAGAAAAGAACAAATATTTCCAACTTTTTATTTCATTTTCTTGGTGCTTAGATTCAGTGAAATTCTTGCTAGACTTTTCAGAGTCCTGTAAGGCACCATCTCCCTCAGCTGATTGCATGCAGTTCCCATGTGATGCAGTCTGCCTGCTAACCTGTGTTCTCACTGACATGTAGGTCCATCGTCTGCCCAAGAGAAGTGGCCTAGCAACGAGAGAAGAAATTCTTTCTCTCTTGTCATTGTCATTAGCAGATGTTTGTTTGACTTTCTGTATTGAGGAAAAGTAGTAATAGCTAATACTGTGAGGAATACTGACTGAGCAAGACAAGGAGAAGTGAATTTGACGCCGTTGAGCTATGGAAGCCCGCACTGGAGTAACCATCTTCCTGAGAGTCATTTAGGGCTGCAAAGAATGTTGCTGAAGTCTCATTTAATGATTCTGCTTTGTCAAACTATAGGAGCTTGCCATGGCAGCCAGATTTGATTCTAAGTGTCCCCCAGATCAGTGTGCTTGATCAATCTTCACCTTGCTTGCTGCAGCTTTCTTGCTTTTTGTCATATTTTGCCGTTTGCTCTCCAATGAGAGCAGGAGGTTTCCTTTACTGGATACGTTGGTTGACCTCTCACATCCCATCTTCACTTCCTTTTGACATGGCATTTAAAACGTGAAGTTGTAGCTTAGTTGCTGAAAGGCATTTGAACATGCTTAGTGATAGCAATGTGGTATCAGAAAAAGGGATTTCGCTGGTGTGACTATTTGTCACTGTAATCCCATCATTCAAGTGGGATGTGAACAGCTGGCCCAGTTTCATGCGGGTGTTGTTTACACCCAAAGCTATGAGTCTTCTCAGGTTCTGGTCCTAAATATTTTTCTTTCCAATTTGAAAAACAAGACTCCAGGTCCAAGTTGGATATCTCGAGCATCCCTGAATCAATGTGGATAATTCCTCCACCTCTGGAGTTTTATTGTGATTTGGTTTTGATGATACACTTGCAGCTTTGTATTAGAAAGGATTTTACTTCAGTTACACGTCTGCTATCTATAGCCATTTGAAATCTTTGGGCCAGAAACTCCACTGGTGTCATTTCAGTTCACATGTACTGATTTCCTGAAGACAGCTGAGGATGTGGCAAGATACACAGGTCTGCCTTGCAACCAGTTTTACCTATGGACGGTTTGAGTGATCAGTTTCTACTAAAAGTAGTTATTGTCTTCTCTTGGGCCACAGTAAATTTTTAGGTCCTTCCCCCCCCTCCCTTGTTTGTTTTTCCCCTTTTCCTTCTTAAGTGTCAGCAGCATTTTGTTGGGGTTTTTTGTTTTTCTTTTTATTTGTGTGTGATCTGTTTTCTGAATCTTCCTCTTAATTCCCTGTTTGACTCATTTCTTTGTGCTTCCTGCAAAAAGCATTGTGTTTTTATTTCTAGGCAACGTCTGACTATCTCTTCTGTCCTTCCTGCTTGTCATGGTACTCCTCACCAAAGTCAGCACAGTAAGACAGAAGGAAACAAATGGCTTGCCACACTTTCTGCAGTCCAGACTGCAAGGGTTAATTCTCATTCAAACTAGTCACAGGCAACTCTAAAGAGGGATGTTTTTCCACACTCACCTCAGCATCCATCTTTCGTTAAAACACTTTTCCAAATAAAATGATGAGGTTGAGGCGTGACCTTACCCAAGCAAGTACTCAAAAGAATTTTCTGGATTACACCCCAGAAATGCTTTTATTTTCCACTGAACAAAACAAATTGCTTTCTTGCAGACTTCCAGCTGTCTCAGAACCAAATCACAGCAGTTAACTAGTAAGACTTGGTTGCCACTTGACTGGAGGGTGTCATCAGAGCTTAGCTCCTTTTTTCACCTCTTTGTGGTAGTGCTTCTGGTGGTAATCACCTCATCTATCAATTACACTGGGTGTCTTCTCAACCAGAGTTGATAGTCTTCAGACTGCTGCTACTGTGAATACTCATGCTTGTACCAAGGGAAGGTATTTCTCATGTTTTATGAGAGTAACAGGTGCAGAAATTCAGTATGGAGCATTTCCACTAGCAAAGGAATGACCAACAGAGGAAGAACTGAATGGGAGAACACGTGTAGGGTTAGGGAAAGAACA
>NW_009943299.1:23013-24706 GCF_000696875.1 Nestor notabilis
CTTCCAACAACCCTGGCCCTTGCCCAGGACAAGCCACCCACGTGCAGTTTTCCATATGTAATTTCTCATGCTGCAAACTGATCAGGAAGCGGGATGTGGCCAAGTGTAGCGCATTTAGATGTGTACAGCGAATTTAAATCAGCTCAGTGAAGCAGGTCATCCAAACTCAAGAAGCACAAATTATTCTATTGCTGGCAGTGTTCTGGCAACAGGGCTAATACTTTTTCAGTGTTTTAGTTGCATATGGCTGTCTCAGGTGTCCTGAACACCTGTGGTCACCTTTACCCACCTATTACAGCACCTTAGAGCTGGCAGTCCCTAAGAAACCCCTCGGTTCAGCTTGTGCTTTGAAGATAAGATGACAGATTCCAGGGAAAGATCCAGACTTTCAGCAGATGCAGCTACTGAGTAATATCTATTCTAGAGTCTATCATGCACGAATCCTGGCTTTCTGCTAGAAGTAACTGCCTGTTTTTATGTATATATTTTTTATTTGAATCCTTGGCACCCAAGGACTGATTGAATTCTGTCATGTCCCAGGAATCGAGCAGCGAAGGCAGACTTTAGCAGTTTTCTCTCAACTAACAAACGATGCTTTTGTTGATTTATTGTTTATTTTACTTTTGCGTTAAAATGTGGTGCTTAAGAACTGTGTTTTAATTGCAAATGAAAGAAACACAGCCTTCTTGCTTCCGTGGGACGAACGCCTCCCTTCCAAGAATGACTAAGAGAAGAAGGCTCTTTTGCCTTTCTCCTCAGAAACCCTGGGAAGATCAGGAGCACAGAGGAGCTCGGTGGTGGCTGGGGGAAAGGGGCTCCTCCATCGGGATTCAAAGGTGCTGTCTCAGCTGGCGCAGGAGGCTGGCTGGCACATTGCCATGGGTAGGTGGAAAGGAGGCTGGGTGAGCACCGTGCAGCCTGGTGTCTTGCAACCCTGCCTCCTAGATGGGGGGTCTCACATATTTATTAAATGTAGGCTCAGGATCACTGTCCTGAGTGCATCATTTCTCCATAACCTGTTTTCCCTTCCAGGCTCCCCCTGCTTTCTAAACTCTGCATTTGTTGCCATAGTGAGAGGACCCAGCTCAGACAGCAAATGCTTGCTTTTACTTGACAGAGGTCCAAATAAAAATAAGGGCAGAACAGTCATGCATAGTCCTACAGAGAATCTTTCTGTGCCTTCAGTGTTTGTCTCTCAACCAGTTAAAATTCACACTCATGGAAAGACATGTGCTCAGGATGGCACACCACAACCTGCCCTGGGGAACTGCACTCAGGACTGGAGCAACTGGGACATGACAAAGAGAGAAGGAATACAAAAAGAAGGTGCAGAAATGCATTTGTTTCCTGTCTGAGAAGGATAAATGGTGTGGGAAGGGACGAGAAGAGAAACATACCTGTACTGCCCACAGTAGCACATTACTACCTGTCCTGAGAGCAATCCTATAGGAAGTACAGACTTCTTCCAGGACTTGAGCTAGCTAGTGCTGTGTATGTGAACCTCTGGAGTGCTCCAACATACAGATCCTCTGTGGTGCATATGTACCCTAGGGATTTCAGAAAAGGCTTTTCTTTGATGCACATGCCTTGCAAGTCATCAATTATGCTTTCCTTCCTACCAAGATCTTTCTACATAGTTTTTAATCTAAATATCACTGGATATGCACACTATCACCTGTCTAGCTATCTCTTT
>NW_009943299.1:24737-31222 GCF_000696875.1 Nestor notabilis
CTGGAAAGACTCAGAGGTGAGGTTTTGCTCACTTCTGTTCAATGACCATCCTCAGCTGTGGCAGTGCCATGAAGGGAAGCCCTTCAAGTAGGCAGAGCTATTGTGCTAGTAAGAAGAAACTAAGTCAAATATTTCCTAAAAAGACAGACAAACATCCAGGTACAACAGACATTGATCATGCTGCCTGTGCAATCAATGGGAGTTTTGCCAGTGACACCAATGGGAATGAATTGGCAGGAAAGAGAATAGGGAACATTTGTAAAGTGCATCAACTTTGCATTCGTAGATGAAAAAGCAGCTACATTAGCAACTGTCCCATTAGAAGGTGCTCAGGAAAATCGAGATTCATTGCTTCTATCTTCCAGGCGTTAACTGCACATTTTTACTCTTAACTTCTGATTAGAACATTTAATTGGTCTAAGCCCCAGTTTTTCCCCCTGTGTGCAATGTAATAAGCACAAGTAAGAAGGTAAGTTTAAAAGCAATTAGAGAAGTCTCATGCAGTAGGGTGCATGAGGATGTTCTTTCTTCAGAGACTGGCTGAGGTGCCAGCAGCCTGTCTCCCGGAAGTGCTGACATGTGCCATGGGCAGACCAAGAAGTGATACTGTTGTCAGTGTCTCCAGCTTGACATGCAGGAAGGTAGCATTTAAACATGACCTTCAGTACAGCATATAAAGTAGCTGAGGGGTATTAACCCTCAGCCATCTCACTCAACCACATCTCTGCCATTACCCAGTTTGGGAAAAAAGAAGACATATAAAACACAACAGGCAGGATGTTAAACTCAGTTTGCAAATTGGGAGGCCCCTTCTGAAAATGTGATTCCTGGTAGTAAAAAATTGTGTGGAAAGATACAGAAGTGTAAGCTGGAGTAGTCAATGATTTCTTGGGTTGGCAAAAGAGCAGTGAATGCTCTGGAGGTTACCCCGGAGCACTGGTTTCCTGTGTGACCTAAAACTGGTCACTTGAAAGAGTAGCTTAGCAATTGCAACTGAAAGCAAAACTTATCAGAACACCAGATACTGTGTTAGACTTGAACTTTCTGGATCAACATAACCCCATATCTGACAGACAGTTTTCCTGATGACATAGAAGCATATTCCATGACTCTGCTAATCAGCTGTGTTTCCATATGTGATGTGATTCTTTTCATTAACCAGGTTTGTTCCTTCATCTTGGATCTCTAAAATGCCAGCTTTTAAGGCTTTGCCAAACTACTAATTCTTACTTTCCAACAGTCAGTTATGAAAAACTGTGATTTTGAAAATATGTCCTTTCCTTGAGCAATCTCAGCCTTTCGCAGTAATGATATCCCAAAATACTTCTGGAGACAAATGTTTACCCTTTATTACAGAAGTAAATGTTCCTTTTAGTAGTAAATGGACAGTTACATCGCACCCTTCTTTATGGAAAAATAAAGCAATACTAAAATATGGTTGCAGCAAAGATGTCTTCTGGTATGGAATTTTCCCCCCTTTCAAGTAAATGGCATATTTGAGTTATTCATGTGAAATACATTCTGAATATAGAAAAAGGAATCCACTGGTAGAACTTGCTTTCTTTACTAACAAATGGCTTAATGTTAGTAAGTAGGCAATATTCCTAGCTTGTAGCTTTTCTCCTGTATGACGTCATCCTAAAAAGTGGGACCATTGTTGAAGAACTGGGCAACCAGAGGACTAAAACAGATTAGGTAACAGAAAATTGGGTAAAATGTAATTGCACTTAATCAGTAGTAACACTGTCTTTTTAGGTAAACTGGGAATTCATTGGTTTGAAATGAAAAAGAAGAAAACCGGGGTGTGTTACTCAGTGACAGAGTGGCTGTAAGCAATAATTACCATTGTTACTATTACCATAGTTATGAAAACCTCTACTTTTATACTAATGTAGCATATGAAGCATTTTCACAAAAAATAAAAAAGAGGAAAGTATAAAAATCATTGTGCAATATAGATTATTGGAAATAGCTCAGGCTATCTGTGTGCTAGAAAGATTAATTAAATTAGAATTGATGCAGGGAGTGAGGATGACCAGAGGAATGGAGATTAAAACATTTGGTTGGTACATCTTAGCAGACTGGCTGGGCGGAAACTGCGAGAGCGTGTGATTGTGCTCTATAAATGTATAAAGGACATATGTAGTCAGAATATAGAAGAGCTATTTAAGCAAAAGAATCAAATAAGCATAGGACAAATAAATATATATTTTAAGATAGAAATTAGCAGGAAAAAAATTCTAATTGTTAGTGAGATTTTGGATCAGCCTGACACGAGGTAGATTCAGCAGTCTGAGTGTTATGAGTTCATGAGAAGTGTGTAGTATAGCTGTCTGGAGTTGCAGATTAAAGATCCAAAGACTTTCCTTCCTACTCCAGTTCATACACTGTTTCCTCACTTGGCCATGCAAGCCAGCAAAAAGGAGACAACAAAGACTTAAAAGCATACAGGAACCCTGAATCAACAATCCAGTTCTACTCATACATGTTTTGGCAAGATGAACAGCCACAGCCAAATGACCAAGTTAATGGGCAATGCAATGGCTTTTCTTCAGAAAGTGTATAAACAGCCACTGTCTGACACCAGGGAGTAAACTGTGTGAATCACTGTCTTCCAGTTAAATGTCATCATTGCTGCAGACAGCCTACCATAGTAGGTATCCTTGGTTGGGGCTCAGCAGCAGAAGCCTGTGCAGCAAAAATAGACACAGGGTCCTCCCTCTGCTATACACACCAAACTGCTACAAATACAACATTCAGTTGGTAATGCGACAAATGACAAATTCAAACTGTGCTTAACTGGTTCGAGCCTATTCCAGAAAGTTTCTCACCAATCAATTAAGTTTCCTCTCCGCAACAATTTCTGTTGCAGAAGACTCTAAGCAGTAAAGGGTCTGAGATGGAAGTGGTGGTAATAGGAAATCACTGTTTTCTAGTAAAATGCTCAAAATATTTGTGGTGTTGTCCTTCCTGTGGCTCTCTGAATAATCGCTCCCTGCCTTAAAATAGGTAGTTGTTTTCTTCCTGTGTCAAGTGAAAAGCACTCTTTCTTTATCTTGCATCACAGATTTTCAATTCTGATTAAGCTTCAACCACAGTTCTGTGACAGGAATTGTATTTTCTCAGGACAAAGCAGTTTTCTACCGTACGCTGCAACTCTATCCTCCACGACTGAGTAGAAAAATGCTGCAATTTACCCTCAGCATTCAGTTATGCATAATGTGTGGGGAAAAGCACTTTATAAAAATGACAGAATACTCCTCAGCCTCTGAATATTATACTAAGCATGCTTTGGCATCTTATATTTTGAGTGATCTATTTTATGCTCATTTCCTCTTGATACAATTTAGTTAATAGCCAAATTCAGTCACAAAACCACTTGTAAATAAACACCTTGTTACAGATTACAGCATTATCAATCCTCATGGCTCTTTGGCTCTATCAACCAATAAAATCTGCCAATATTGTATATTAAATTCTGTCATGTTTGAGCATTTGTATACATTAATGGAAGAGCTTGTAATTTCACCATATAGGCTACCCTTTCCTGGATATACAGCACATATCAGATAAATAAGCTGTCCAAAGAAGACATTTGTATTGGATGTTCACTGTTGGTTTCTTCCCATACTGCCTTCAGATGCAGAAGCTGCCCTGGGAGATGAATGTGCCAGGATAAGTTATCTGGGGCTCATAAAATCTTTTTTAGAAGATTGAAATAAAGTCAGTGCTTGCAGAAGACAAATCAATTGTGACATTTCTGAATAGAGTGCGATGCATTTAATTAGCACAAGACATACTGCAAATGCTGAATTACCCAATAAATCACTGAATGCTGGAACCCATACAGAGCCGGGAATCAGCTGTCTTTTGAGATGTACAGCAAGTGATAATAGGAAGCTCTGGCCATTTCTCCTCCATTTTCTGCTAAATTTCTTCCATTTTGACATTTGCATGCCAGACCATTTTAATTATTTTGAAGTATCAAAGAATTTCTCCAGCCTAATCTGAGAAATCTTTGTCATTATCTGCATCTGCTGAAGAATGAAACATATACGATATACTACAATTTTGCTATTCAGTCCAAGGCAAATGGTGGAAGTCTAGCCTCTGGGAAGAAAAGTGTTTGTAAGAAAATGTACAGGGCTGGTCCCAAGGGAAAGAGCTGTAGGATCAGGCCCTGTAGTAACCACTAGTCCTTGATGTCTTGGGCCCTGCCTGTGTGATGAGCAGAAGGGGTTTCAGGCTTGTGGCAGCCAGGTGAAAGGGGAACAGATGAGAGGTTCAGCTTTGAGGTGTAAGCATGCTCCCTTGCTTGAGGTTCCTGGCCTCCAGCTCTTGCACTGTGAAGAGGTTGGGGCTGAAAACAGCCACAGGGTTATGGTCACATCTGGGTGCACATAGGAAGAAGTGCTGTCCTTAATGTGCAATCCATGTACACTTGCTACGTCCTCTCAGGGCTGTTGATATTCCTGGTGTGTGACAGGAGTAATTGGGTTCAACAAACTTTTATTAACGTATAAGAAACCTTTCCAAGATTCACAGTGCTCTCACTACCTCGCTGTCCAAACTCCTCCCTTTCATCTCACTTCCTTGTGCTTCACTTCCAAACATAACAAAAAAATTCAGGAGCTACATGCAATTTTCCAGAGACTTGAGCACCTAATGTACTTGGGAAGCAAACAAAAAAAACCCCTCCAAAATAAATTCTTAAGATTCTTATGGAATATTTTGCACTTAGTATATTTGTATTTACATCAGATTCTTGTTTGATTTATGCTATACAGCTTAATCATGCTTAAAAATACATTTATTTAATGGGAAGTGATTTTACTATTTCAAAAAACCTAGCCTCAGGCTAGACCGAGCTATCTTTAGGAATAAGATAGAAAAGACGTATACAACTGTACTGCTAATTTTGTGCCTACAGTGACAGAAAACTGCATATGCAACTATAGCCATGGAATAAAGATTCTGCACTCATTTGAAGGTCCGTGATTTTTGGCATCTAATGATCTTCCACCATGCAGGAGTGGCCTACAGTCTCTGTCCAGCATCCTCCATCAGGCAAAAGACCAGAACATGGCCTCTTCTCAAGAAGAAATCCAATTGCTTTGGGTGTTGCCAGTATTTGATATTTATTTGAATTTGTGTTTATCAGCAGTATAAAAATAAATGTAAATTTAGCTTCAGTGTCTAATTTCTCTGTTTCTTCTGGCTGAATATATCCAGTGCAACACTGGTGTAAAATATTTCATAACCCATCCTTCTACTGTACAGAGTTTATTCTCTTGTCAGTTTTTCATGGTTCCATGTTTGTTTTCAACCTAATAGTTTTCACTGCCGTGCAAGAGATGGTCTAAGCCACTCTACCAATCTTACAAACAAAAGGTACAACTCAGATGACACTTTTGTCTTCTCCTTGTTACTGACAACTCCTTGTCCTCAAGGAATCAGCAGGGTGTCTGTTAGTGGTGGTTGAAATTGCCCATTAAGTAGCATTGGAAAAAAATATACTGAGGTGCTTCTAATTTTTGTTTCTGTCTTGTTCATACAACTTCAGCAGCCTCCAGCTTTTGAAACTGAATTTAATTGTGGATGAATAAGAGTAGTCTTTAAAATTATTGTTGTAGATAACGATAACTAGCAAATATATACAATCATTCATATTTGCAGAAAATTGCAGCAGTGGAAATTAGGAGCCTTTAAAATCCTGTCTTGGTAATTTAAAAACAAGAAAATCAAGATCAAAGCAGCACTCTGCTGGATGGGTGAAGGATGAGAGACAAAATCTTCTTATGTCCTCTGTACCCTCTTGTGCCTAATCCTACAGGAGGCTGAGTTCCCTCTACCTCCAGGTGCTGCAAGGCTTCCTCTTGCCCTAAATTTCACTAGTTTCCAAAGTGTTATAGTCTATTAAGGCAATGAGGCACATTGATTATTACTCAATTAGCCATTAAGCAATATACTGCCTTCTCTGTAACGAGTGGGTGACATATTTGCTTTGCCTTTTATGAAGTGTAGTAGGGCCACATAGTTGGAAACAGATGTAATTTGCATTCCTCTGGTTCTCTGTGTCTTTCCCATTTCACTAGTTTCCAAAGTGTTATAGTCTATTAAGGCAATGAGGCACATTGATTATTACTCAATTAGCCATTAAGCAATATACTGCCTTCTCTGTAACGAGTGGGTGACATATTTGCTTTGCCTTTTATGAAGTGTAGTAGGGCCACATAGTTGGAAACAGATGTAATTTGCATTCCTCTGGTTCTCTGTGTCTTTCCCTACAGGAAGAAATTAGTCCTTTGTATTTTCCATAAAGATGATTCTATCATCCCTTCCTGAGGTATTGAGCAGAACTGTTTTTATCACAACACAGTCCACAAGAGGCCAAGGACCTGGAAACCCCTGGAAACCCATTGCTATACTCTTGCTCTTAGTATGCTTAAAAAGCTTTTTTCTTTCCCTCCCTCATCCCCCCACCC
>NW_009943299.1:31253-37909 GCF_000696875.1 Nestor notabilis
CCCCCCCCAATAAATGGTTAGAAATTCTTATGCTTCTTAATGTGGAAGGATATGTGAATTAAATTGAGTAAACTAAGTGGATATATATAAAATAATAACAGGGGGATTTCCAGCTTGGCGTTTTGCTCAGGTTGGGGTTTCTGAACAAGGGATGCTACTTCTCAGACACATCCTCGCCTACCTATCATCCACACAGCAACTGTTATACTTCTTTCCATGGGCCTTTATGCTGGGTAGCAAAATGTAGCCACTCAGTCTCTGATTCCTTGGTCATCAGTGTGGACAAAATCAGACCTTCTGTCTCAGCTCCCCATCCTTCTGCTTCCAGTGCTTGATTTCACTGGTAAACACTACTGCAATTATTTTAAAAACTGTTTGCAAACCAGCACCTGACTAAAATCTTTTGTAATTTTCTGTGTCCAGAACCACCCATGCAGAAATACACAGAATTCTGTCAAAATGAGTGGGGCCTCCAGCAATACCATGTCCCTTTTCAACCTCTTCACTCCCCATTACTGTGCATGTTGGTGAGGCAACCCAGTAAATCCCCTCTGGGACTAGCACTGAAGGTGCTTTGAGAGGGGAGGGGATTTTCATGTTAGCACTGCCCAAATCCTTCCAGTGCTCCCAGGTCTCAGGGCCTGGGGCTTTCAGATCAAAGCTGCGGCATCATTGCAGAGAGCAGAACGGTTTGCCAAAAAGAAAAATAAAAGTCTGCCAAAAGGAAAGCTCACTGAACATTTGGGGTGTGCATTAGAAGCATCACCTTCAGTTTTTGCTTAAAGCAGCTCCATAGCCCACGCAGACATGCTTGCCATGGCAGCGCCACCGCCTGTCCCCCTCCCAAATTTCCCCGGGGCTCCTGCAGCCTGGTCTAGGGATTCTGTCCCCAGCCTAGGAAGGGAGTCGGCTTCTGATCCTGATGAAATGCAGACGCAGAACAACAGAGATCTCTGCTAAACACCTTGTCTCACTTTGATTCAAAAATTATTAGTGCTGAGATAAACTGTGGGTGATGGTTGCTAAAGCTTTAAAATAGAATTAAACTGTTAGCTTGAAGTAGCCAAAAAAGAAAATTTTTTGCCTCTCCCTACAAGTACCACTTGTGTTACTATTCTGTTCCTCTCCTCCAGGTCTTTAAGTCATTTGTTTTTAACTTTGTGCTGTTTTGAATACCCATTATGATGCTGTACTTCCTAGTGGGGTGTCAGAAGCACCCGATTCATTTTGTGCATCCTTATGTTTGTGCCGGTGCCATTAGCAAAACTTTTAAGCACATCCTAAGACATGTGCTTTAGGAGTTCCACTGGTAACTTTCCTTTTTCTTTCCCCTTTACCATTCCAGTCAGATTCTGGGTAAATTTCTGATTCTTGCGCTGATGCTGGTCTCTTCCAGCTTAATAGTTTCTCATATGGCACTATATGTACATTATCTTAAATTTAGGTAAATGAAACTTAGGACATTTTATCAGCAATTACCATACAAAACCCCAAAATATCAAGACAGTTTGGCATTATCTATTCTGGCAAAAAAAAAAAAAAAAGTTTTTGTATCTTATATCCTGTATGTTTCTTTCACTTCCCTTAAGGATTCTTTCTCAAGTCTTGTGTACTGTTGATGAGCCTGGGTGATTTTATCACTTCCTCATAATTACAGATATTCAATCAATTGATCTTTGATGTGTGGCACATGTCTCACTTGGCTGGTTCACTGAAAACCACTCATGGGGAAATTTCAGTCCATTCTTTTGCATATATGGAGCTGTAGGGATTTGGCTTCCACTTTAAATGTGCCGATTTCTATCTCCCTTCCTCCTCTGGTGTCAATAAGACCCAAATCTGGTCTTTTGTTGGAAGCAGCAAGCGGCAGTGTGTACACAAAGCTGGGAATGCAGAGAGGGGCAGATGGGATTTCAGAGGCTGTTTTTGATAATTTGTCCTTACACATTTGTCCTAGTACACACGAGGCGTAACAGTAAGTGAAAGAAGGGAAGATTAATCATATTGTAATGGACAATTTGTCTCCTGGATGCTCCCCAATGAGGGGGGTTCCACACAGGCTGTTGTCTTTGTAAAACTCAAGCCCCAATGTAGCACTGTGTGTATTTTGCTCTGTATTAGTTTACATGCTGCATTTGGCTTTTAGAAAAGCTAATTGTGAGCTTCATTGAGTGTTTTCTGGATCACATACATCTGACCCACCTGGGCTGGGGCAACCCCTGGTATTGATACAGGCTGAGGGATGAAGGAATTGTGAGCAGCCCTGCAGAGAAGGGCTTGGGGGCACTGGTGAATGAAAAGCTGAACATGACCTGACAGTGTGCACTTGCAGCCCAGAGCATTCCTTATTAGTTCTCTTTCTGCAATACCTTGCACTAACAAAGAAAAGCGAAGCTTTAATTGGTTATATTAAGACCTATGTATTGTATTGTATGCCTTATATTTATTGCAGCTATCCTATCTTCAAATTACCTTTTTCCTTACCACTCCAAATATGATTTGGCATTTGACAGTACATATATTTTGGCAGAGATGAGAACAAGTTAACAGGCTGATGGCATTTTAATTATTTTATTGAGATGGCGTTGGCCCAGAATGCTTGTTGGAATTTACAAATGTGCGTTGATTTATATTTTATTTTGTAAACCGGGCCCAAGAGGCTGACTAATTAGAAACATGACTCAAAGCTATAAGGAGTACTTATTGATTCTGATCATGAAAAGACCAGAATGATCAAAAGCAAACATCTATCTCCCTCTTCTCTGGGGTTCAGGAGGTTAAGTGCTATTTGTCTCAAATCCCAGGCATTAGCTCTATCTTTGTAATGTAGAAGACAATTAACATCTATATCTATTCAGGTTTAGTATATACTGTATTATATAGAAGAATGCACTTTTCATAATTAAACCATGCACAATAAACTATTATCAACTTGTTTCATTAGGTGATATTTCTCTTTTTTCTCACCTTAACTTACATTTTTCATTCTATTTATTTAAAGTTTGGAAGGTATGGCTTCATTTTAGAAGAAGAAATATGATTGCCTAAATATACAGGTTTTGTGCTGCAAATCTAATTTGCATACCATGGCAACATATAATAGCTTCATTAGTTACTTGGGACCAATTTTAAATGGCATCAACACTTCTGTGTTGCCATAATGCAGCAAAAGTGCTAAAATGTTAATGCATTCATGGGGTACTGTCCTGGGTTCAGCTACAGCAGTCATTTTTTCTCCTTCTTAGTAGCTGGTGCAGTGCTGTGTTTTTGACTTTCAGTCTGGGAACAATGCTGATAACACCGATGTTTTTAGTTGTTGCTAAGTAATGTTTACTCTGACCAAGGATTTTCTCAGTCTCATGCTTTGCCAGAGAGGAGGGGAAGCCAGGAGGAAGCAGAGACAGGACACCTGACCCAAACTGGCCAAAGGGGTATTCCATACCACAGCACGTCATGCCCAGTATATAAACTGGGGGGAGTTACCCGGAAGGCCCAGATCGCTGCTCGGGTCGGGCTGGGTATCGGTCGGCGGGGGGGGAGCGGTTGTGTCCTTTTCCCTTGTTATTCCTCTTATCATTATTATTGGTAGCAGTAGTGGTTTGTATCATACCTTAGTTACTGGAGAGCTGTTATCTCAACTCGTGGGAGGTACATTCCTTCGATTCTCCTCCCCATCCCTCCGGGAGCGGGGGGAGGAAGGAAAAGGGGGGGAGTGAGCGAGCGGCTGCGGGGTTCCAAGTTGCCGGCTGGGCTTAAACCACGACAGGTACTCACAGAAAAGGCAAAACAGAAGTGTTTTATACTGTCCATACTCCTCCAGGAGTCCACTGGAGCCTGGCATAGGACTGAAAAGGACGGCAATGTGTATGGTGAAAACAGATGGAGAATTCAGACTCCTCCTGAATGCAGCTGAGAGAGATTTTGTTTTCACCGGAAGAGAGCAGGCAGCATCCATACCTGCCTCCTTCTGCCCTATGTCCTGCTGGGGGGAACCAATTTTGAGCTGACCTGGGTACATTCTTCTGTGCCACCAAAACACCACAGAGGGATGTTGTGTTTTCATGGGTGTCTCAGATCTTTAGACAATGCCTTTTTCAGACTGTAGTGCTGAATGTAAGGACTGTGATTAATTTTTAGGATGTAACAAAGTGCAGATAAACGTCAGGGTCTTCTGAGTACTCTTCTGTTACTCTGGCTGTGTCACCTCACTCTGGCACACACACAAAGCAAAGCTAATTGCATTAGCACTGGGGTGCACTGAGAAGCATATTGGAGCTGGGCTTGGAAAGTGGTGCTCGCAGTCCTATGCCTGCTGCAACTGCCTGTGCCAAAGCATTCATTACTATGAGCTGGAAATATTCACACCCTCCCACACACGAGGACTGGATTGAGAAAGTTTCATATTGCAGAGTTACTGAAATTATTAAATAGAAAAACAAAGGATGTCTCCTATAGGAGACAAACTGATTCAGGTTTATCAGTGTTAATGGGAAGCAGGACTTTCCATTCCAGATCAATGGGCTTCAGTAACGACTGCTACCAAATCACAAATAGAATCACAGAATAGTTTGACTTGGAAGGGACCTTCAAAGGTCTTCTGGTCCAACACCCCTGCAATGAGCAGGGACATCCGCAACTAGATCAGGTTATCCAGAACCACATCCAGCCTGGCCTTGAATGTCTCCAGAGATGGCACATCCACCTGTGCCTGTGTTTTACCACCCTCCTTGTAAAAAACTTTCTCCTCACATCCAGCCTGAATCTCCCCTCTTTGAGTTTAAAACCATCACCCCTCATCCTATCACAACAGGCCCTGCTGAAAAGTCTCTCCTCATCTTTCTTATAGGTCCCTTTTAAGTACTGAAAGGCCACAATTAAGGTCTTCCCAGAGTCTCTTCCAAGCTGAACAGTCCCAACCGTCTCAGCCTTTCCTCATAGTAGAGGTTCTGCAATCTCATCAGTGCTCAGTGCCAGAGCAAAAGTGGCTTAATACTGCCAATGCAGTACCTGCAGAAGAAAAGAAAAGGTATTGTCTCTAGTGACAACATCCACAGCCTCAAGTGCAAGACCGAGTGTTGAGCACCCCCAGCTCTCCTTGCTGGTGCAAGGACGTGGAGGTGCCCGGTATGTAGTGCAGTTGTTCTTTCTGTGCAGTATTTCACTTTCTTCCTGAAAGGTGGGAGCTTCAGGCTGGGGCTGACAGCAGTCACTTGGGTCAGGTAACACCCTATTGGGTGTCTGCCTACGTTGTTCCTGCCCAGTGGGTGACCATCTTAAACAGGAGCGGGAGAAATGGAGGCTTGAGGATGTGGTGCCGTGGAGTGGTCCACAGGTTACAGATACAGTGAAAAGTTTTCTGCCTCTCCCTAGCCGCCCCATCCCAGCTTGTGATTAGTCATGCTAAGTCAGGTCAACTCCTGTTTGCTCTGACTCAGCCTTTTGCACGGCAGGCTGTAAACTGCATGTACGCAAGAATCTATTTACAACAACAAAAAAAGTATCTGGAGACAGATTTTAAAAAACAGGCTCCTGTAACCAAGTCTGATTTAGAATGCAGCCTACGAGACAGCTGAGTTAGATGAGCTAATCTAGCAATTATCTCCAGGAAAGAAAATGTTTGTGAATCGGAGATTTAAAAAAAGCTCTCCCCCAGTCAAATGAAAAGGGGAACCACTGCTTGAAGCTTTGTCAAGCAGAAGTTTCATTTACAAAGGACTTAAAAAAGGTATTGTCATGTAGCTAAAATAGTAGGTTGGAGTCATCTAACTAACTGTAGATATCCACATCTGAGTTGGTCAGCTTGGTTGCATTTACAGTCAATGGAGAGACAGTTGATAAGTAGAGCATAAAGCATGATTCCTCCCTTCCCAAAGCTGTTCAAATTAGATGAATCCCAGCAGTAAAAACACTTGTTTCTCAACAGAAAGGAAGCTCCGGTGACTCAGACGTGGATCCTTGCATTATAGATGTGTAAAGTTAAGTGAAAAAACCCTATCCAATGTGACAAATATTTTTTCTTTTTCAAACGTTTTTACCATTGCTTTTGTTCCATGAAATATTTGAACTGCAGTGACCTTGGCTCCTTACTCTTACTGTTTTGTTCTGTACCTTATTAATTTCTTTGGGCTGCAAAGGCTGTCAAGAAGACATTGTTCGTTGCCTGACATACCTACTTGCTGCAAAGCACTGTGTACACTGCTGTATAAATAACATCTCAGAAAAAAAAAATGAATAATTGAAAAGGATGGAAAACTTTGTTCCGTTGACTGAAATAATCTAGTAGAAGCTATACGAGAACAGAGTCTACCGGGACAAAATTTCCTAAGCATATCTATTAAGAATTAATTTTGGCAGTTTTGAACAGAGTTCTGAAAAGATACAAACAAGACAACATACAACTTTAGAGAAGACAAGAGGTGAACAACAAACCAGGGAGAGTTTGCTCCAGCTGGAGACAAGCTTGTTGATGTCTGTTCCTAAAAATCTTCCATAGCCTGAATTTCCAGTAAGGGAACTGGTCTGCAGCCTGATAGGAGGAAGAAGCCCCTGTTTCCTAATGGACCAAGGGTTTTATTTTCCATATCCAATGGTGAAGTGCTTGGCAGCCATCTTTCTACACTGGGTTACTGCATTTCTTCTTGAGTGGTGCTGCTGAA
>NW_009943299.1:37940-43003 GCF_000696875.1 Nestor notabilis
ATGTGGGGGTAGAACTCAGTGTCCCACTGCCTGCTTTGACACCAAGACTGGACCACAGATATTTTCCAGGAAGATGTTTTGAGGCTGGGTGAAGGGCCATAGTCAGGTTCAATTTACTTTGCAGTAGAAAAGGGATCTCTGGTGAAGCAAATGAACTTAATGAGGAATGGATGACTTTAATATTACTGTAGATTTCTTCTCTGGTCATGAACAAAATAAAATATTTTTTCTTTTCCTTTGTGTCCTGTGAAACATTTTCATCGTGTAATGACACTTCCTTTGGTCTTTTTCACCTATCTTATTTAGATGAGAAACTTGGTGTGCTTTTTATTGTTGTGGTGGGTTGACAGTCCCCTCCTGCCTCCTGCTACCAAAACCTTGCCATGCAAACACGATACAATTGTATATATTTACATTACTTCATACACTGTGGTTCACCTGGGGACTCTAAATCTTGCAATAAACCAGGCAAGTAATTTAGTGGTAAAAACTAGTCTACCCCTCACGCATCTCTCATATAGTCATTTTATAAACCAGGCAAGTAATTTAGTGGTAAAAACTAGTCTACCCCTCACGCATCTCTCATATAGTCATTTTATAAACCAGGCAAGTAATTTAGTGGTAAAAACTAGTCTACCCCTCACGCATCTCTCGTATAGCCATTTTCTTCTCAACAGCTCTAATACTTATCAGAGATAATAATTGTTAATAATTCCATTAAAAAAATATTTCTTCAATAACTTTAGAAAAAAGAAATTATGATCTTTAAGTAATTTAGTGGGAATAATTGATGTGGAGAATCCATGCTGCAACTATTCTTTAGTGTAAACTGGGGTCACAGACAAATTCTTTCATTTCCGAGGTCTATTGTTAGGCACAAAAAGGCTTGTGCCTGGTGAGAAAAGGAGAGCTTCCATGTAATAGAAAGACATCTTTAATTACTGTGCAGTGACTGTGCTAAGCTGAATACAGTCTATCAGAAAATCATACTTGCTACCAAACCTGCTTTTGTAACACTGACAATACTAATTAGGGCAGAAAGCTGTCATGGGACTGCAGGACCTGTGCAGCTGAGTGGAGCTTTTTCATCAACGGGGACAGAAGATGGGACATAGAAGCATAATTCTTAATTAAGCAAGCAAGTGCCTACATGGTACAAACTGTGTATATCATAATTCTTTTCTTTGCCACCTTTGGTATAGCAGAAGTGGGAACCATGCAGTGTGCATGCATTTGCTTGGGAAAAAAACAACTGCTTGAGACATTTCAAGCTGACTTCAAATCAGCCTTCCAAGTAACCACAGTACTAGAGTCATTGTGGCACAAACTTCACAGGGAGTTGGTCATCTGAAAACCTATAAAGAGTCCATAGAGGTTCATACAGCTTGTGCAAAGGTCCAGGCTGCTATGGCCTTTGTGTTATATACATCAAAGCTGACGCAAATAGATCTATACCTGCACTAATTGTGCCCATGACTCAGAGCACCCCAGGGTATGCACAGACTGCAGGCTGAATGCTCCCACCTACGCTAGTGGACTGTATTTTAAGGGTTACAGCATGTCTTACTGGCTTATTACTTCCCTAATTAAGATTTTGGCCAATGCCTGTGAAGCTGGATGGACATTTAGATGTGCTTTGTTGTCACTTAAGATGTTTTTTGGTCTAAGACTTTGTCACTCTTGGGATATAGATGGTGGTTTGTGCTCAGAGACTGGGAAAATAAATGTCTTTATTTTATTTTATCTCATGAGACACACACAGATCGGGCAAAAGCGTTTCTGGAGGAACTGCTTGAAAACCTAAGTGAGAGCTCATCACCAGAAGGTGCTGGCAAGGAGTTTGCTGCGGAGCAGTAAATTGCATAGGAAGGAAGTACAAGATGTCAGAGTGAGAAGAAGAGGACCTTGTATGTCACAAGCTTCAGTGTACCCTCAAACTGACAAAGAATATAACACTGAGAAAAGAGAGGTCTGCTTATGTGGATTCTGTTTTCCATGTCAAGAGGAGTGCATGAAAACATGCTTCAATCAAGATGAGACTTTAATGAAGCAGCAGCTCCAAGAACTTTGTGAGGAGATAAGTATTAATTATCAATTAATGATTACAGAAACCTCAAGGACTGACCTAGGAAGGTGTGATTTCAATGCACACAGGTGAGAATGCTTAGGAACTGGGAGAAATAGCAAGCAGCAGGAGACGCCCAAGGCCCATACACACCTGGGTTAAGGCAGAGAAAAACAAGTCCTGCAGCAACAAGAACGTAAGAAGAGGAGCAGAGCCTGACCGTTTAGAGAGACCTAGTAGTAGTGTGTTGGGTAACTGGCAAATGCAGATTTCAGCCTCCCCCTCTTGTGAATGTGCTTACCCCTGGGGATAACCCCATTTTATCATCTTCACATGTTTGTGTAATTTTTGTCTCACAGATAGACAGGGTGTTAGCAAGGAAAATGCTTCCCTGAAAAGTAGCATCTTCTGTATGCCCATAAGAGTACTGTCTTTTTTTAGGTCTAGAGATGAGCATTTTTTGTTGTTGTTTGAAATAATAACTTCTTCTTTTCCTTTTTTTTTTTTTAATCTTTTCTAGTTTTGCATTGCATATAGAGTTTGTGGGGGTGGGACTAAAAGAATTTCCTGCCTGCGTCTGTCTTGTTACTAACAGTCAGGCTATAGCATTTGCTATAAACTGGACCATGAGATTACACTGCTGATAAAGCCCTTTGACCTATGGACTGTTCTGGCTGACAGTCTATATTAGACCTTAAATAGTAGCTTCTCACTGATTCTAAACTCTTAAGAAATATAGATATATATTAAACTTACATCTTTCATATACTTCTGAACCATTCACAAGGAACTGAGAGCCAGCATAAATTTGTAGATTATTGTCCTGGGTTCAGCTACAGCAGTCACTTTTTTTCCTTCTTAGTAGCTGGTGCAATGCTGTGTTTTTGACTTTCAGTCTGGGAACAACGCTGATAACACCAATGTTTTTAGTTGTTGCTCAGTAATGTTTACTCCGACCAAGGACTTTCTCAGTCTCATGCTCTGCCAGGGAGGAGGGGAAGCTGGGAGAAAGCAGAGACAGGACACCTGACCCAAACTGGCCAAAGGGGTATTCCATACCACAGCACAACATGCCCAATATAGAAACTGGGGAGCATTACTCAGAAGGCCCAGATCGCTGCTCGGGTTGTGCTGGGTATTGGTTGGCGGGTGGTGAGTGGTTGTGTCCTCTCCCCTTGTTATTCCTCTTATCATTATTATTGGTAGCAGTAGTGGTTTGTATTATACCTTAGTTACTGGACTGCTCTTATCTCAAGCCATGGGAGTTACATTCTTTTAATTCTCCTCCCCATCCCTCCGGGAGCGGGGGGGAGGAAAAAGGTTTGGAGTGAGCGAGTGGCTGAGTGGTTCCGAGTTACTGGCTATTACAGTAAGAATTGTATAGGATGCTGCCTGCTCATAACAACACATGAATTCCCTCTCCAATAAAACACCTCACACATTTACATACAGGTGGCAGCCAGCAGGAAAAACTGTTTGGGAAACAAAGTCTTCCCAGGATGAGACTACCACAGCCCTCTGCCCTTCATCCCCTCTGCCTCAAGTTCCCCCATGCTCCTGGTTAAAAGTACAGAGCCCAGGAGGCGGGCTGGTCTCTCTAGCTGGAAGGCTGTCTTCTTCAGTGCAGATCTGAGAACAATACACTGGGCCCTGGGGGCTGCTGCCCCAACTGCCCAGGGCATCTCTGGAGGAGGACAGGCAGTAACTAGCCTTGGTAGTCATCTGCTCCTCTGCACTTCCGTGGGGAAAGCGCATGGAGAATGGGTTCATGTCTCAGTGCAAAGCAGCATCTCCTGAACCACAGTTACTCCGAAAGGCACATGCCCCACCATCAAGCATGTTGTCCTCAACTCCCTCTATATACTGAAAATGTATTTAATTAGGTAGATATCAGAATTAAATATGCAATAAAGACAAGCCAGGCATATTTCTGATTTTATGTCATTTTCTTGTAATAAAGATAATGGTAAGATATCAGCAAAATAGGAATCCAGTGTTTTTTAAAAGCTTATGACTATTCACTGGTGTTCATTTTAATTCTTAATTCTGGGTCTGTAGACATATGGTCACTCCTGACTTAGAGTTAGTTACACTAGAGTTCTTCTATAAAATAAACTCAAACTAACTCTTGCAGCTATGCAGCTATGAAAGCCTAGGTGTTTATTGCAAATATTACTACAGCTACATTTTGTACAGCTGCTTCATCATGTTCCTTATATTGGCCAGTGATCCCGCAAAGACTTCTCTCACGCCAAGGCACCTCAAGTGTGTTGGAGGTCAGTCTGACGTTCCTGGACTGCCTGCTAACAATTTTTCTTGCCAAGATCAAGGTAATCAGCATCTGGAGGTACCTATCTCATGATTGCAAGAGTATATTATATAGCCTATTTTTAAAGGTGAGAAATAGATAAATCATCCTGATGGACCACCAAAATAACATATCAGTATTTCAGCTGATTTGGGTACCTTTATGCGGCACTGCTGTGTACTGTATAGGCATGTGTCCACTAACACATGATTATATACCACAGGGTGACCACAGTAAAACTATAATCTTACAATCCCTCCTGTGCACACAAGTCTGTGGCTTCAGCAGCACTTTCAATGTACGCAAAGGGAAGTGGGTGGCTCCTTTTTTTGAATGACATAGAGATCCTAGACTGCACAGAGGTGGTACTACAGTTCATGAGTCACATTCACAGAGAGAGGGGCCTAGTGAAATTTGGAAGTCCATAGGCTGTAAATGATTCTGGATATTGCCCTCTTCAACGCATGGCATTATCCATATATGGAAGAAGTAGTTAAAAATTGTACAAACAGATGAACTTGGAACACTAAATGATGACAATTTGAAAGTTAAGTGCTGTGGGAATATTGGAGGATGTTACTAACTAGCTTAAATGGCAAAAGTTTTTATGTATGATACGATGCCAAAGTGAGTGGGTGACAACGGAGGTCCAAATGCCAGCAGGCATTATTGCTGTTAATATTGACTTTG
>NW_009943299.1:43034-94440 GCF_000696875.1 Nestor notabilis
ATTGCCTTGAAAAGTACTTACCAAACATTTAGAATCATGTTTTCACATTCCCCACTTAACTGCAGTCCCTCCCGGCTGATTTCCAATCCAGATAAGCTGGCAGATAAAAATGGATGGGTTTCCGCAGTATTGCATGTTAGTATGTGTTATTCATAGATGTTCTTTCTTGTCTGTTGGCTCCATTAGCTATGGAGCAGGTATCCTTCAAATATACAGTTAATCTGTGTAACTACATGTATCCCTATTTTTCAGTTGGGAAAAATGAATCTAGGCTAGGCTGAGTGTTTTTCTCTTGGCAGTGGGTAATTTCTCTCACGATACAAGTGTTTCTACTGTCTCCAGGTTCACCAGGAGTCAACGATGCCTAAGCTGCCTCAGAGGGTTTGGTCACACATGCTGTTGGGACCAAGTTCAGAAGTAGCATCTAGAGCTTATGAGTCCATTAGCCTCCCAGAGACCTGCACCACCCTACATCCCCTCAAAACATCTGTTTTTTCCGCTACAGTGCCATACAGCATCACAGAATGGTTAGGGTTGGAGGGGACCCTGGAGGTCACATGGTTCAGTGCCTGGCTCAAAGCAGGACTAACTTCAAAGCTAGATCAGGCTTCTTGACTGGCAAGTTGTTTTTCGAGTATCTCCAAGGATGGAAATGCCAGAAACTCTTTGTGTAGCTTGTTCCAGAATTTGTTTACTCTCACTTTGAGGGTACTTTTCCTTAATGTCTTGTAAATTTCTCTTGCTGCAAATTGTGTCCATTGTGTCTTGTCATTTCACAGTTCATGTCTGAGAAGTCTGGATCCATGTTCTTTATATTTTCCTATGGGGTAGTTGAAGAAGACACTAGGATCTCTCCTTAGCCTTCTCATTTTCAAATTGAACAAATCCAGTTCTTCCAGTCTCTTTACAGATTTACACTGTGATCTGCGTTCCCACCCTGTAACCTTCATGATGCCCCTCCAATGGAATCTCCAGTTTGTTAATGTCTTTACTGTACTGGGGAACCCAAACCTAGACACAGTACACCAGATGTAGACTCACAAGTGCCAGAAACAGAAGAACAAACACATCTCTTGATCTGCTGACTGTACTGTTCACATGCAGCTCAATACATGGCTGCCTTTCCCTGCCACAGGAGCCCAGAGCAGACTTGGGTTTTGCTGCCTCTCTACCACCAATCATGGCTGACTCCAGTCTGTGTTGTTGCAGGGGGTCATTTAATCCCAGATGTATGGCAATATAGTGATCGGTGAGCTAGCTCAGGTACCAGAAACAGGATGGTATGCCTTTTGAGTGAAATTTGGTGTGGTTAAATTTGTTTGCTTAAATGGCATGCTAAGGTGGTTGTAGTACCTCTTCCACCATAGATGGTAAGACATGCAGCATAGTTCTCAACTTTCTATTTAACAACACAGGATGATGTAAAACCTTCCATTACTAAAACAGACAAGGACCAACTACAATATAGAGAGGGTTTAGACTTACCTGTTAAAATATGTTCATAGGCTTTTACTGGTGAAATGAACACATGAGGGAAAAAAGTAAACATACAGGAGGAATCACATGGACTACAAAGCCCCCTTTCCTTCTGATTTTCGTGGGAACATCCAGACAGGAGGTAACATTACCTCTGTCTAGTCTCCATCAGGGATCGAGACAGGGCATGAAGCAGCAGTGAGGCAGCACCACCATCACAGCAGTAGGGCAGCATCTCAGTAACATGAAGGGCCCCTGTCCCACACTGCTAAGGCTCTTTACCGGTGGCAGTAAGGTCAGCGGGCAGCAGGAGGCAAGTCTGTAGCTCTCCACCTCCTCCTTCCAGAGCAGACAGATCAAAGGCAGCAATATGCTGTAAGGCGGGAGACATCTGTTCTTGGGAAATTAAAATAAGAAGAAACCTTATGCTCTGTAGAGTGATGAGAGCAGCCCTGATCCAGAACCGAATGGGACAGGGCTTATGCATGCAGATTGATGTTGCATGACAAGGATCATGAATTGCCTTTTAAAGAGTCATTCAAATCTTGCCAGCTTGGTAGGCAATGTTTCCACAATGAGTTGAAAGCAGATTAAATATTAGAGCAGCCTATAATTTCTCTGCCAGTTGCTGTGATTTTATGGTCTTTCATTTCTGTGTTGGGGTTTTTTCAGATTTAGTTTGGGAGCCTGTATATGTGTTTATGTAATTGAAGTGAATGGCAGATGACTGGCTAATTCCTTTAAGAGAGCGCTCCCAGAGACAGTGTCAATAAACTGAAACATGCAGGATTATAATTATCTGCAATCTGTCTAATATAATAATAATTTAATATGGGTCGGCACAGAGGGTCAGCTCTTTAGTTCAAATTAGCATGTCTCCATTGAATTAAATGGATCTCTGCCAGTCTTCAGCAGCTGAAGAGCTATCTCAGTATTTTCAAGCAAATTGTGATTTTAAATAGGCAGTTCACCTTAAAAAGTGCGTTCACCAGTGGTACACTCAGACTTCATCACAGAAGAAGAAATGTCACTCTCTGTAGAGTGATTTGCTACTTCTTTCTGTACAGCAGTCTGGAAGTATGTGTGAACTTGCTGTGGTGTTGAAAGATGTATTCAACAGTGCCAGAAAGCAAATGCTGATCTTTACCATCAGCAAGACACTAAATGAGGCACAATTTAGTAGAAGGAATTAGTAAAACAAGACAAAACATCTTCTCTCCCTTGAGTGCAGAAGTGTCTTCTGATTCCCTGAACACAACCTGTGTTGATTGGATGACATGACATTAAAACTGCTGACACGCTCAGAGATGGGCTGCTTGTTTACAATGAATTGAAATTCAGATCCATATTGTCTGAGCAGGGCTGGCTGCAGGCAATTTCGTACTGTTTTCCTTTCCCTGAACCACTTCTCCAACGTTTTCCCCCAAGAAGTACTGGCTTCTGCTAACCACACAAAATATGTCCATGCAGCAAATTCAGAAGTATGTGCTGGCTCAGGGGCTTTGGGGTATCTATGATCCATTAAAAACTTCATGGTTTTATATTTTTTTGTTTTCAGAAGATAGATCTCTAATAGACTGATCATCTAAAATGACCCATGGACTGTGAGTTTGGCTGGACCATGTCGAAGCCTCACAACTCCACCTCCTGGCTATTGAAAGCTGAACAGGAGATCCGTCTCTAATGTTGCTGTGGTCAGGAAGGGAGCAAAGATTTGTGGTTGTACTGCAGCTAGTTTGGAGAGAAACTCCCTAGCTAAGGCATTCATTGTTTTACAGCTTTGTTTTCAAGGTATACTTGATTACTGTACATCACAACCTTGTGTTACTCAAAAGAGAGAGGTTTGACAAGACATCAATCAGTTCTGAAACAGGCCCAAGGCAACTGAACGTGCTTAGAAACACCATAGTTGTCCATTTCCTTTAAATGATGGAAATGGAAGATAATGATGAGTCAATATGAATCAAAGATTTCTATGTATTAAGCCTTTATACTACTTGCTGCTGTGTGAAATGTGGTAGTTATTCCACCATCCCAACAAACACTACTTATTTATGCAAGCAGAGCTGTAGAAAAACTATTAAAGCACTGTCTCAATGTGAAAAGCTTGCTGTACAAGTCCTTATTATGTTAATATATACGGGTCAGTGAAGACCATTTACGCTTTGCAATTTCTGTATGGGACACTGAAGACAGGAGGAAGCCCTCTGATGACTAGCCTGTTTGTTTGTGGCTGCAGAACACAGTTTGGAAGAACAATATTGAATCACTCAGGATATGATAGTTTGGAGGAAAAGTTTTGTCTTGAGTGAGACAGAAAAACTGCTGAAATGTTTTACGTCCAATGCTCATTTAGTTATGATGTCTGAAGATAGTGATGATTTCTTCCTATCCTACTCGAAAGCTAAAGCTTACATGGCTTTCTGCTTGCAGTCTAAGTTTATTTCAAAGAAGATATATATGCCTTAAGAAATTATTGTTTCAGGGCATAAGATCTATAAAATAAGGAGAGCTCTGAAAGTGTTAATAGGGAATGAGTGAGGGCTCTGACACATCCAGTTACAAGATCTAAGAGGCGTGTAATTTCACCAGCAGGCAGAAAGTTCAAAACAAACAAAGGAGATGGGGTTTACATACTATGCAGATAATCTGTGTAGCCCCTTGAGTCCGGATGCTGTGAATGTTAAGAATTTACACAGCATCAAAAATGCAGCTAGATAAAATTCATTGAAAAGAACCCATCAGCATTCATTAAATGGAAAGGCAACATCTCTTGTTAGGAAATGTCTCAGCTACAATTTTTGGAGTCAGGGAGAGAACTCAGGGGAAATATAACTGCCTGCTCCCCTCATTTTAGTATTCATCCCCTGCTGGCTGGGATGCAGTGCTCTTCACACCTGTGGTCTGCCTCAGTAACACCCGTCTTACATTCTTATGTTATGGTGCATTATTGGACTGGATCTCAAAATTCCTGTGAAGACCCATTATAATTGAGAATGACAAAGGGCTGGAGGACCTCTTCTGAGATCCATCTCTTGATGTTAATTTGGTTGTTCACTGGAGTGGTATTTTACTCCATAAAAAGCTCCAGGACTGGACCAAAATGGATTGATTCAATCTTTGTCAAAATCCTAAGATATTTTAGAAGGCCTGGTGACAGTTGAATAGGAACCCTGCAGTTTCCCCAGGATTCTTCAAAAAAAGATCCATGACATGTATAGAAGTTTTGAAATGGCACATCCATTTATATGATTCTTTTTCCCTTTATTCCAACCCAACAAGACAGAGTCGTGCTGTAAATGCCAGCTCGAGCTAAAACAATTTGCACTATCTGAAGTTTGCATATATATAATCTCGTCAAACGAAAGCCACAACAAGCTTGGTGCAACAAAGGACAGAGTGAGCTCCTTATGCTGTTTGTAGTGGGAGCAGCTAAAGCCTCATCCCTCCTATAAAGGCAGTATGTTTAAAGAGACTGGGAAAGATGCCCATGTTCTAGCAATTTTCTACTTGCCTGTGTTAAACAGAAAACAAGTTATTGCCACAGTAAGAAACCAGGCTTTAGAAATGGTAGAAACATGCATCTTGGACCTGTTCTATATACATGTATTTATCAGCCCCTACAGGAGAAGAAAACATATAATTATATGATCACCCACAGTGAGGAGCTGCTGGAGTGCTAATAGCTCTCTCTCCTCTTGAGCTTGCAGAGCTCTCCACTGCAGTCTGGAGACTCTTCTCACTCTAAGTTCAAACTTACTGTCTCAAACAGAAGTTATGTTGCAAAGCACAAAAAGGTATTTTAATAAAATGGTTCAGAATAAGATGCCGACTGCAGAACAATTCTGCAGCTTCACAGTAGGAATTGTTGGGTTCCTGCTGCCTTCTTAACTGCATGATAAATTGCACACCTCTTGCTTCTCTGCCACAGGCTCAGAGAGTGTTGTGTGATCACCACTGCTTTTGTGATTTATTTTTCCTGCCTACTGGTGCCCGCATAAAACCTCACTCTCTTTATGCTCAGGCTCCCTCATTTTGTTCATGGCTTATATAGTGCAACAATCAGATTGGTAATTAATATAATCATATATCATGCATGTAATGTTAATTACATTCTAATTCTCAGTGTCTGTGGCATCTGTCATCTCAGTTTGTACACTTCTTGTAGCTATGAGGCTATTAACCCCACCAGCAGGGGTCTGGAGAGCAGTTTGCTTAGGTATGCACAGGGCCTGGGTCTGCACAATTTTATATATATAGCAATGCCCAAACCTTTTGGTTTCACCCAAAGTTTGCAGAGTATTTTACTGTTCATGGTAAGGTGTATGTGCTTGTTCTACTGTTTTTCTACCTGTTGTTTATTATGGCTGGAAGCTACCCTCAAGCACTAGTAATCCATGTGTGCTCATTTGCATCCAGATCTCTGTGCCTAGTGTTTTTCTTTGAAGAGGTCCTCAGAGTCATTGGGGAGTCTGGCTTTCACCACTGTTTAGACACAAGGAATTGGCGGAATTTTGGTTGTTTGAATATCACACTGGGGGCTTCAGCCAAAGTCCCATGAACTTAACAGAAAGCCTGATACTGGCTAACATAAAATTTGGTTCCAAGCCTTCACTCAGGAGTGAAGACTTTGCCCTGAACACAGTAAAATCTAAATCAGTCACATTAAAAAAATGCCAGGGTAAGAAAAACAAGAGAGTACCTATGAGCTAGTAGTGTGTGGCTACAGATGTAGAGACCTTCATGAGATCCTTTCTGTGCTAGTGAGAAACTGAGCTAGCTAGTCTTCACCTAAGCCTTGGTTTTGCTGGGTTGTATGAGTAATATGATGGCTCCTACTCCTCAGTAAACAGACTGGACATATTTGCGCCTAGAAAAGAGACCCCATTGATGATTTCTTTCTGAGATCCATCTGTTAGCCAATTTTTAATCTTTTTTAGTATGTGCTTCAGTGGTTCAGTTAAATGTTTTTAATCAGGATGTCATACTGTATCAAGTAAAAGAACCTGCGGAAATCTAAGTGTATTATGTCAGCTGTCACTTTTCATTAACTAAAAGTTTGTCAAAATGCTGGCAATATTTCAGTGTTAAATGCGAACATTTAAAAATTTACATTTAACAGGGATGCTGTTGTTTTCATTAAAGCGTGTGTTGATGTTCCTTATACTTGCAGCTGACATTGTACTTATACCAGTCTTTAACAATAACATATATGTCATGGTCAGTAATTCCCACGATTTTGCCTGGGGTCAGTGCTAAGTGAACAAGCCTGCAGTCAGCCAGATAATACCTTTTAGTCTTTGGAGCCTTTGCCCATCATTAACACTTTACCTGTTCATATGTATGCATCTGTCATTATGCAGCATCAAACACAAGCTACTATCACATTTTGGTGAAGGTTATCTATTTCTACATGCAAAAAATTCAGCTCTACCAAAAGCACCTACAAGATACAGCTTTTACAGATATAGCAAACATAAATACAGCATAACCTCTAAATTTTGATGCAGGCTTTGGCTCTTAGCTCCCGGTTAAAACAATCATTGTTCAGCGAAGTGAAGGTATGTATGCATCAGTTAATATTTACACAGTGATTTGAAAATACAAGCTATTGAAGTCCTAAATGGGATTCAAACCTACATAAAGTTGCTGGTTTAGTACAAGCACTAGACATATAGGCCACCTGAGGCAATATAAAACCATAGTGAGCAAGGGTGTAACTGTAGTTCGAAGCTGATGTTCTAGTGTGACAGACAGGGTCCTGGTTTATTAAAAACTCCAGAAATACCTTACAATTAGCTGTCCATTTATAAAACACTGTAATGTCTAAGTTGTGGCATGATTACAAGGAAAGGACATACAATGACACTGAGCAATTGAATCAGATATGCTATAAAATAACAGTCTTAAAATAGTAAACGTTGCAATGAATTATTAAAGTTGCTTATTTTAACATTTTATTTACTGAATTTTGCATTATTAAAATTACAAATCATCAGCTCACATTGTGTTGTCATTGAATCTGGCCTCTCTGAGATTTGCTTTGCTCTCATTCAGTCTACCCAGTTGGTTAACATGATCTCGGCTCCTGACCTTTTTCTCATTACACCCTTATGATTCATGCCACTGACTCCCTTTTGCCCATTCCTTCTCATTTGAATTTTCTTGGCTGTGACTGCAAAGTTTTGCAAAGCTCCAGCACACCATGAATTTCTCATCATGTGTTTTCCCATATGCAACACCTCTTGTCCTGCATGTCCCAGAGTGCTAAGATACTGCCTTCTTTCATTTAATTTTATCCCTGGCAAAGAAAAACAAAATTAAAAAAAATTGCTTGTTAAAACAAAATCCCCCATGAGATGCCCAGCATATGCCAGCTTTCCTGTGATTGTTTCATGCTGTATAAATTCTCGTATACTTCTGCTAAAATATGTAGCATGGTTTCATGTGCAGGTCGATCAATGGATTCTTTAGCGTGGTGACAAGGAGAGACTACTCCTATAACATGCCTCAAATGGACTAAGGCTTTGAGACTAAAGTCCTTAAAGTGATCATACCAAAAGGGAGGAATCTATAATGCTAAAAATGGAACACTTCAAACAGAAAACTTTTTAGACAGAGTGAAGTAGGAAGGTATAGAAACAGCTCTACCTGTATCCTTCTGAATTCCTGGGAAAAGCCTGGCTCTTTCTAATCCCATCCAATGAAATAATGCTGATCCAGCTCTAGAATGTCATCCCATCTGTTCCTGCTTGCATTTCTCTCCCCCTCCATGTCTTATCTGATTCCCAACTTTTATGTAAAACATGATGTAATAAACACACAAAAAGAAGAATCATCCATCATGACTTTAAAGAGAACCTGAGAGGACAGGTCCCATGGACAATCCCTATATTATTTTCAACATCATTTCTGTTCTTCTTTGGCATTAAAGAACCTCGATAAGGCTAATTTCTTCTGAGGCAAACCTGTAGCACAGATAATTCTTCTTTGGCATTAAAGAACCTCGATAAGGCTAATTTCTTCTGAGGCAAACCTGTAGCACAGATAATTCTTCTTTGGCATTAAAGAACCTCGATAAGGTTAATTTCTTCTGAGGCAAACCTGCAGCACAGATAATCCAGGCAGCAACAGTGTAAGCTGGGTCTGTCTTCTCTTGTGGCTTGAATGCTTTATATTCAAAACTACCTATTTATAACATTTCTCATATGAATTCTAAAATAGTATCTGCCATTTTTAAAACAACACTTATCTGTTCTGGTGAAATCTTTTTATTTTTGAAACTACCTACCTTGTGAATGTAGTCATACTGCTGGCAATGACAGCTGAGGTTTGACTGAAGTCACACAAGCAACAGTAATTTGCCATTACACCTCACTTGCCTTTTTTCTCTGTGAAAGTTCTCCTAATATATGAACTTTTTGATATTTTCAAAATGTCAGTTCAGTGGCTGGTTAATTTTGAGACTATCAGTGATACCTGCCTAATGTCTGAATAGGGATGCCAAATCAACTGTACCTAAGTGCAATGCTCACTGCTCTTACGTGTCCTTAGAGCAGCCTGTGTGAGAGGAGGGGCTGCCCTGCTCATCAGCCAGGTTTAGGCATGTGTTTAACTTTAGCTACAGATGCATAGTTGACAAGTGACACTGTTAAACCTACCTGTCACTATCTGCCTCTGAGCTTCTTACTTTGCTCCAGGGAGATATAGGTGGTGTGGGCCATGGAGTGGAGTGAGAACTGCACCATGTCCTGATACAGGTGTCTAAGAGCTGGGCTTGTTTAGCCAGAGGTGAGACATGAAGTTTGGAAAAGACCTGTAAGATTATTGAGTCCAATCATTGACCTAGCACTGCCAAGCCCACCACTAAATTATGTCCCTAAATGCCACGTCTACACATCTTTAAAATACCTCCGGATACAGTGATTCAACCACTTCCATGGGCAGCTTGTTCCAATGCTTTAATTTTGATGGTCCAATTTTGACTATAAAAGAGGTTGGGTGAGTCATGCCATAAGTGTGCTTTGGGGGTCGTGCCTTCCTCTCTACCAGCCTTCCAGGGGAGCTGGCGTGAGCAGTTAAGCTGGAGGTGGTTGCACAGCAAACTCCAGCTGTACTGCAGGAGCTTCTTAGCTACCCTACTTCGAATCACCCAGCTGCTTGCCCTTTTGCCTTTAAGGGATTTTAAGAATGAAAATAGCTTCCTTAATAGTCACTGAGCTCTTTTTAAGGACACGTAAAGTGGAATCCATACATTGTGCCTTATTGTTATAAATGGGCATGTGTTTGATATACAGCAAATGTTCCTCTCTCTCTCTATATATATATATATTTTTTTTTCATATTCCTAAAAATGGTATTGCTTTTCTGTTGGGCTCAAGCTCTATTTGTCATTAAAAGTACATCCACAGTATTGGGAAATCATTCCCAGGATGTTTCCATTTCAGGCTAGTGGCTGGGAAGAGCAGCTACTAAGATAGAGTGCAATTTAATACTGCCGCTGAATTCTTCAGGTTTCCCCTACAGAATTGTTTATGTTCTCTTGCAAATGATTCCCTGGAAGGTTAATCAAAATAATGTCAGTATGTATTTTCTTTGGTCCAGCTATCTGTGCCAAAGCAGTATGCTTTATGTGGAAAAGCCAAGATACTTTTCCAAATGTAATGCCTAGCACCAAGGTTTTCTGTATCCCACAGTAATAAAAAGAGGTCTTGCAGATGCTGGCCTCTGTGATGTACTCAGTTAACCTGGCACAGTCTTATTCTAGTAGGATTCCACTCTTGGTGGGATGCTTGCAAAATCTGTCAATGTAGATGAATGCTCAGTGCTGAATAAGCTTTGTTTATTATTTGTGTGTGTGTTAGAAGTGAGTCAAAAGGCTCTTTGATCACTTTCTGGCCAAAAGGCAGTGCTACAGTTTTCCATGCAAAGATCATTTGGAAACTTATTTAATGCTTCCTGAATCATGTAGAAACAAAAAGAAATGTTGCAATCCCACAGACATTTAAGAGCATGTGAAATATGGTTTGTGAGTGTCCCAGAGACTTCGGTCTGAGCTGGAACAAGGGGATGTCTTTTGCTTCTTTTGATTTCAAGACAATATTTTGCACAGCTTCAACCAATCCTCTTGGCAGAACATAAATCCAAGAAAGTTCTCTTTATAGTATTTGGAATTAAGTACTGCACAGATATTTTGTTAACATCCTTCTGTCTCAGTTTAGGGAACAGAAACTGATTCATCTGAGGAAGCTGCTGGCAACTGACATACAGAAAAGCTGAATTACAGCCAGCATCAGAATCATAAAAATGCACTGCTTTGTTCAGAGGGAATAATTTTGTCATTAGCCATCCCAAAAACTGCCTTCGTTGCCAGAAATGGGTGAGAGCACATTATCTTATCTCAAAATCCAGTTTAGGAGGGCACACACTAGCAGACTCCTAATCGCATCCCTGACCCCACAGGGATGACAAAGCCAAGCTTGTCTCTGGCTCAGGAGAAGTTTCTGTATGTGTATGTCTTTGAAAATGGAGTGTGTGGCCACCCTCTCCCCTGGCAACGGGCAGCCCTTGCAGGGAACCCCCTCTATGATACCACTTTATCCTCCTCTTCGTCCCATTTTGGAAGGGGTCTGGTGTCAAGGAGGTGATATATGGAGACAGCAGCAGCCACTGCACTGTGGCTGCTCACCAGCCCTACAGTGGCTCCCTCAGTGAAGTCCTCCCTGGATAAAGTAGTTGCCACCCCAAAAAGCCCATCAGATGAGAGATGCACCATCAGGAGCAGGAGAGGCCAGACCTATCCAAACTGTTTGTTGCTGAGGATGGGAATTTTTTAGGGTGACATTTTCATGAACGAGGCCAAGGGAAAACATTGCTCTCCTCTCCAGTAGAGCGGTCATTAAGAGAAATCTCTGGAGGTGGCACAGCCTGTGATTTTGCAAAACATTAATTTCTTCTGAATATTTCTGGATTATTTTAGGAGTTTTGTTTTCTGAATCATTGGTTCTGAGGCCCTACAACTGCAAATGCTGAAATGAGAAAAAGCCTCTCCTAACCTCTCCTCTCTTAACCTTTTGTGCTTTGTCATCTCAGAAGGTGCATTGAGTGGGGTTTTTTTTCCCCTCTCTGCAAGCTGTTTATACCTCCCAGGAGAGACTCTTAATGAGGAAAAACAATTAGATGGCTCTAGGAATGTCGTCAGGAAAATACTGCCTTCTCTTGACTCTCTGAGAGCAAATGTGCAGCTGAGCTTGCTAATGTGGACAGATGCTGGAACAGTATCTTTAGCACACGTGATAAAAAAATGAAAGACTGCAGGAATTCAACAGTTCAAACTCCTATTCACACAAACGCATTTGTTAATTATTATACCACAGTTAATAGCCATTTGGAAGTGATAAGCAAATAGCTTCAGTTGAGAAATAATAAAGCAATAATAATACAAGTCATATCAGACTATGTTAATCTTAGAACTTACTCCTGGTTTCAGCCTTTGTTACTGTGTTACATGGCTTGCACATAATTTACTCTTCTATCCAAAACTCATATAAATATAAAAGATTTTTCCAAGTCTTTTCAGGAAGATTTGAAGGCAAGAAGACAAGAAGGACTTTAGGAAACCTATCAGCCTATGTGGTAAGGATGTGTTTGCAATGATCCATTGAGTGTTTACTTTAGCAACAGAGGTTCAGGCAATAGGATTATGCACCTTTGCACATACATTTAACAGTTCATTAGATTGTACAACAAAGGGATCTCAAGCTGTTTGCGTACTCATTTTCGGATGTTCTCTAAGAAACCATCTAAGGATTTGAGGAAGGATAGCAGTAATTCATTAAGCTGCAAACCTTTGGAAAAAACCCCATAACCAAAATTGACATCATTGTATGAGGAGTCTGGTTTATACCACTGTTACATGTGCCAGTGAAGTTCAGTGTTGTAATGAATGACCATGTACTTCTGAAAACTTTTTCAGAGACATCTTAGATCCCTAGACCTTATGTAGAGTCTCCTGAAACCACTGATTTCTTAATGTGTGTTATGTTGCTATTATTACATTGCTGGTTTAAGTTGATATGAGATATGCTAGAGATGCAATGGCTCAAATCGAACACTTTCCACACAGATCTCTTTGTTAAGTGTGCTGAAGATGTTCTAGTGGAATAAAATGAACATTCCTTTTTAAATTATACAGCTACTCCCATTCACTCTGTATATGCAGCTATGAAGAACTCAGAAAGAAAGCATTTGTAGTAATAATACGTTCTCCATCCACATTCTTTAGAATCTGTCTACAAAAATCAAAGCAAATCTGTATTCCTCTTTTCACAAACATTTCAGGGAAGTTATAGTAATAGAAATCACATTGGGCTAGCCCATAATGCTAAGACAACAACATAGTCCAAATATGCTACCAAATATGTGCTGGCATATTCTAGGAACAGGCTAAAATATGTTCTTAAATTGTTGTAGCTGAATCACAGAGCCAGAGCTTGGATAAGGCAATGTGGTCTTGCAGTTTGCTGGGTGCCTCCTTGAAAGGTGTTGCATAGGGGGAAAACCATAGGCAGAGCACAAGTCATGCTCAGCAGCTTGCAGGATGAATCCTCTTTGAAATGAACTGACCATCTCTAGATGTTTTCTTTATATTATTAAAAACTTCCCAAATAAACAGGTTCCCAAAGGAACTTTGTGTTATTAGAGTTGAAATAGTACGTTTTTGCTGTAATTGGGAAAATATGAATAAATAGAAAGGACATGATGTAAAGTGAAGGGTCAAATCCATGCAGTTCAAAAGTCTCTTATCAGAAAGCAAGGTGCCATGGTTTAAGCCCAGCTGGTAACTCAGAACCACGCAGCCGCTTGCTCACTCCAAACCTTTTTCCCTCCTTCTCCAGGTCCTGGGGGGATGTGGAGGAGAATTAAAAGAATGTAACTCCCACGAGTTGAGATAAAAGCAGTTCAGTAACTAAGGTGTAATACAAACCACTACTGCTACCACCAATAACATTAATGATAAGAGGAATAACAAGGGGAGAGGACACAACCGCTCACCACCCGCCAACCAATACCCAGCACAACCCGAGCAGCGATCTGGGCCTTCCGGGTAACTCCCCCCAGTTTCTATACTGGGCATGACGTGCTGTGGTGTGGAATACCCCTTTGGCCAGTTTGGGTCAGGTGTCCTGTCTCTGCTTTCTCCCAGCTTCCCCTCCTCCCTGGCAGAGCATGAGACTGAGAAAGTCCTTGGTCGGAGTAAACATTACTGAGCAACAACTAAAAACATCGGTGTTATCAGCGTTGTTCCCAGGCTGAAAGTCAAGAACACAGCACTGCACCAGCTACTAAGAAGGAGAAAAAATGACTGCTGTAGCTGAACCCAGGATTCAGGGCCAGACTCACAGCTTTGTAGATCACTGACTTTCCTGTTACTGATCTGAAACTTGTTTGTTGGAAAGTGCCCTGTTATATCCTTCCAAAGGATGCTGTGTGGCAGTATTGTGCAGTAACTAAAGGTTTTGTTGCAATAACGGATAAATCCAGAGGGTTGTGTTCCTGCAAAAGAGTAGCCTTTAAATGACAGTTTCATAAAGGAGCCATTATGACCATGGGTGAGAAGATTTGGAAAAACAGATACAAAGGAACTCTGATCAGGCAATGGATGCAACTGTCCTGAGGACAACATGGTCACTAGTGACCTTAAGAAAATCAAAGTAAGCACACAATAAATTGACAGCTTTAGTTCAAAACTACATTTTGACCTCTGTCTTTGATGGTTTTGCATCAGGATCATTTCACAAAACAATAACCCATAGGTGGCATTCAAGGACAGCAAATTACTCTGATTTTGCACACGTATAGTGCTGCCACACATGGTCACACAGGAACGTTGTGAATGTGCTAATTTTTTTGTAAGCTGTGACAGTTACAGTGTCATTCTCAGTGGGACAGGCTGGCCAGAAAGGGAAATGTACTAGCTCTGATGTGGTTCCTGCGAGCTGTCAGCTGCCTTTCTCCACAAACTTCTGTGCCACACTACAGTCCCTCCTTCTCTACCTTAAAGTGCTGACTTGGCAAACAGTCTGGGTAGCTACAGCTGTAGGCTATGGCATCAACTGAGCTCCAGTCATGTCTGCTTTCCCCTGGTCAGGGTGCAGCATGACACACGTTAGCTGTACCAATGTACTCTCTGGCCCAGTTCTTGGAAGGGAAGGTTTCTGCAGACTGCAAGCTTCAGCTGCCAAACTTGGATGTCACCAGCAACGCTATGCTGAGCAGGCACTGGGTGGACAATTCATGGATGCTTCAATGAAGTGCCCAATGCTGACCCTGGCTCTGCTGTTGTAGATCATTCTGGTCTGTAAATAACATCCCAAGCAACTTTATTTCCTGACAGAGACCAAATCTTGACAACCCTTTACCTGGAGTCTCTGTGACTGGCTGTTGGATGTCTCCTCTTTAGATCACATATAGGCCTTTTCCCTGGTGAGGACAACCAGCCTGCCAGAGGCAGAGACAAAATAAAGTGCTTGAAGAACACAAATAGAGTAACAGCAGTATCATCACATTCTCTCCTGCAAACGTTTGTGCAGCAGAACTTGAGACTAGAGGTGGATGAGGGAGAAGCAAAATCACCTGGAAAGGCTGAGGGCAATCTGGGACCTCAAGCACGTGCTGGGACAGGGTGCTGGTTTGCTGGTGAGAAGGATCATGTGTGACTTGTTTTCCCCAGTCATCTGTAAGAAGCTGTGTCCATGAAAACACCACCGCCACAGCAGGATGTGGCCAGCAGGATGTCTGGCTAACATTGCTATGGCAGGAAGACCAACACTGCCGATACCACTGCCCCAGCAGGATGTCTTTCTCCACATTGCTATAGCAGGAAAACCACATTGCCGATACCACTGCCACAGCAGGATGCCTGTCTCCACATCAGTATGGCAGGAAAACCGACACCACCCCACAGCAGATGTTCGTGAAGGATATCTGTCTCCACATGGCTCACCAATTGACACCTTGGTGCAGGATGTTTGCCTTGTGGAACCACGGAGGGGGGAGAAGACGCCCTAGTGACAGTATTGGGTATGTGCACCACCACCGGGTGGAGGATGTGGTTGCAACTCTATAAAAGAACAGCAGCAACCAGCATAAAAAGAACATCTCCCCCACCAGACTTGGAACTAATCGGACTGTCGGGACGTCACAGCTCCAAGGTGGTAGCTGTCGCTATGAACTCGTTTATTCTTTCCTCTTATTTTCCTTTTCATTTTCTCTCTCTCTGTCACATTCTTTCCCTCTGGAATTTGTTGGTGGGCATTTGTTGGTAGGCAAATAAAGTTCCTTGGCGCTTGGCTCCAGTTTGAGTCTTAATTCTGTTCCCGAGAATACGAGCAAAACCATGCTCCAGCCTTTGACTGGCATGTGACACCATCCTGAACACTGCACCTGCGTGAGCCCCCACCACCATGGGATTTCCTTCCAGCCTGGTTGTCAGGCAGCATTTGCACACACCACACATCACACTGCAGATGTGCCCTCGTGCACAGGCCACCCTCAGAAATGAATGGTTTGCTCTCCTCCATCTTGTACCACCTCTTTGAACCAGCATGACAGGCCATCACCTTTATCATCAATCCAGAATACCCAGGAAGCTGGGCAGATAGGATAAAACAGCATAGCACCATCTCTTTGCTAAGATACGAACTACACGGGAGTGCTGTGACCTGTGCAGGAGCAATTTGGTCTCCAAAAGTGAGCCTGTATTCTACCCATCAGCATGGGCCAATCCTTCAGAGCAACTTCATGTGCTTGAATCACACCATACTCTGGGATTTCATCCCCACAGAGTACTTTGAGTATCCCAGGTACTGTCTATATACCATATCTTACCCCAGCTGGCATGCTGATGTGCACCTATTTCCATTCATCTCATTGCAGCTGGAGATCCCCATTCAGAGTTCAGGGTGAGAATCAGGCACAGCTTTTTGATCTCCTGAGCATAACTGTTAAACTTCAAAAACGATGGAGTATCCCAACACCTTTATCACATGTGGTCAGTGCATTCACCAGCACAGGGCAGCCAGTTTGGATATTGCCTAGGTACAATACCCAAGGTCAAACCTCGTAGTGATATTCTCCTTTGAATAAGCAACCTGTCCACACAGGACTTTTGCTCTGCAAATTTTGTAAAGCACTGTACAGGGGGTAATTAAAGCAGTCTGTTTCTACAGCACGTTCTGTCTGTTTCTTCTTTTCATTATTAGATGTGATGACACATTTGCCTGTGTGGCTTCCCACAGATGGCATTGAAATTTTGTGATCAAATGGTAAGAGTAAACCAACTGTCAGTTCCGATCACAGCTTCCCATATTGCTCCGCTGGTGTAAGAATACTGTTTTAATAAAGGGCTCCTTTATAAAGTGCTGCAGTTTGCAGCAGATACGGAGTTCGAGGGTACTATGTCTCATTCAATATTAACAGATTCAGGACTCTACTAAGAATTTTTATGTTCTAACTACAGATTTTATTTGCAAAGACTTTTAAAAAGTCAGTAATATGAAGTGAACATTATTAGAGAGTGTGTTTAAATTCACAGGCAACTTTCATGGCAAAATGAATAAAATACAAAATAATGCAGGTGGTGAATAATTAAATGCTTTGAAAATTCTGATTTCACAATAGCTAAGTGTAATATAATGCATGCATACAAAAAAGAAGGAAAATCAGACATGTTGAATGATTTTATTTAGTTTAAAATAGAAAACTCGTTTGTAAGGAAGACAGATTTAAGTTAGTGTAGTGCTAATGCAAGGCATATACATGCCTGCCACCAACCAGCTCACCTCAGCCTCCTCTGAACAGATCAGACTTGTCCTGAGGGCAAGCAAATTTGGATGTGACATTGAGGAATCTAAGCAGGATTTCTGCTTGATAACTCAGATGCTGACAGAACAGCATAAATGATGCAGATCAAACATTTATTTGTGGTTTCAGCTTTTTCTGCTATTCACAAATTATCTATGAGCAGAATTTGATTTTGACAGATTTGTTCAATATTCAAAATAGTCAGAACATATTCCAGGCTATGTTGTGTTTGCAAATTATTTGTTTTCAATATGGGTGTGTATTCAGCTGTTTGCTGAGTATCATTCACTGCTGCTGGTTAGAGGAGAGAAAGATTTACGACACAGAAAAGAGAAATCTAACATCCTTATGATAATAAGTGCCTGCATGAGCAGCCAACAGGCTCTGCCTGCAGGGTCAAGCTGTGTTTTTCTTTCAGAGACCTGATGGAGGCAGCCAGTACCTGTGGGCCTCTTCCGGATACCCGAGCCACTCTCACCCCTCCTTTTCCACACCTCGGTCCTTTTCCTAAGTGTCCCATAGGAAGTTTTGCACTCAATCCCCCTGAAAACGTCCCAAGAGTTTTACGCAGTTGTCCCCCATATACCAAAAAATAAGTCCCAGGCCCCTGCAAGCAATCAGCCCTTGGTTTGCCTGGGCTGGCCAGGGAGGGGAGATCTCTTCTTGACTGACCTCAGTGGGCTTCATCCCAAGGACAGCAGTCTGCTTGGCCTCCTTGGATAGCTGATTTGGGGACTCTGGTTTTGCTTTCTTGACCAGGATTTGGTGTTTTGTTTACTGAGCTTTTGGGCAGGGAACCTAACTGAAAGGTCTGCATATCCTCCTGTCTTTCCAGCCTCTTTCAATCAGCATTACACAAGAGTGGAAACTTGCTTCATCAGGGCAAGTGGTGAAACCAATCAGTGGTCCAGGGTTGGGAGCGGAGAGGGGAAATCCCACGATACGAAATCCTCGTGCCTCAGGCTAATCCCAGGCTGACACTTCCACACTAATCAGATATTTTTCCATCTTCCTGGTGCTCTCGAGAGACTGATTAAACGGAGGGATCAATGGATGGCTTTGCAGCAATTTCACACTCAGAGGGGATTCCTTTCACCTCTTGCTATCATTAAATAACTGACATTTTTCTATGTTAATAAGCTACTTTATTTCTTGGTGGGGCTTGTTGAGGCATAACGAACTCCAGCATGGACTGGTTTGCTAATGTATATTGTCCTTTTTAGTTCTATAGATAGAGATGGTTTCTCAATATCACATGAAAGATCAATTTGACTAAGATGTGGTATTTAGTATTAAAATTTCTCATGCACATATTAAATAGTGTTTTTAAAGGTCATAGCAATTTAAATTGTGATCTGATGAACCTTGCAGTTTAGTGCATTATGCATTAGAGGTAAGTATTTTCAGATTTTTAAGTCAGAGACATTTAAACCCATTATTTTATAATTTTATTCTGAAATTGTTGTTTTCTATACTAGTGACCTTCAGTGCTTTTACCTTGGGCAGAAGCCATGTGATTTACTTTTACAGCTCCTACAAACCCTCCTATAAACCCCCAGCCCAGCAAAGAAAGAAGTGAGGTAACAAAAACTGTTTGTGAAAAACCTGGACCTGAAAGTATGGTGCGCTGTTCTTGTTTCAGCAACACAGAGTTAATGTCTGGTTGTTAGAAAAATCAGATCAACTTCCTAAGGGTCTTGTTAAACTGCTGAGTGTAAATTGCAATTGGAATTGACTGTTAAAGATGTTGGTTGAGCAGGTTAAACATCTGCTGGATTTATTATGTTTTTATTTGTACTTCATCTGTAACTGGTACAATTAAGCCAATCAGAGTAAGTGAATCAAATCTAATTTACTCTCTAATGGACCAAAAAGGAATGAATAAACACAGCACTGCTAGATCCAAAAGATTAAGCATGTCTCTGAGGTAGTTTTTTTCTATTTCGGTGTAGAGGAATCGCAGTGTTTATGGTATAATTAATCACTAAGGAGTGATGTAAACTAGCCTGAGCATTCATTCATATTTCATATGGTTTCATAAAAATGCTAAACAAAACATGTGGATGCAATGACATAAATTGCATTGGAATTGGGTACATTTATTTATATAACCATTTACCCTGTTTCTAAGATCATTATAGGATTGATAGAGAGACATATTCATCAAATTGGATGAAAATTTATTGTGCCAATCTTTTTCACATTACCAGTGCTTTTAAAGACAGAATTCAGCACATGTGTCAATAGGTGTCTTAAGATACATATATTGCATTCAGGTTCATTAGGTGACCATAAAAATTAAAGTTACATCACCAGGATTAATTTTATATTTGATATTTTAAAGGTATGGAAAATGGAACTGCTGTGCCCATCTACTCTGCAATAGATAGAAGCTGCAGTCCTTCCTTCCAGATAGAAGTCTGGAGTCCTTCCTTCTTCTCACCACCAAGAAGCAAACCGTAGCTTACGGCTTTTTACTCACACTGCCAGCTGGAAGGAAGATTTAATCTAAAATAAATAAGTTAAATAAGAAAACTATTTAAAGTATTAATAAAGAGAATACCCTGCATGATTTAACCGTATCATATGGAAACAACCCTTTCTTTTGAAATAACCTTCTTTTCTGTGCCAGTGTGATGCCACTAGGTTTTTATATTCTGGGGACATTTTATCATGGCAGGAGGCAGCTGCCATCTCCATGGGGTTGCTTTGCACCCCCTTGTTTTTCATTGCACCTTTTCTGTCATCCTTAACCTACGTGTTTTTACATGAAGCTGTGTTTTGGCTCTTCACTGAAGAAGAGAATGCTTATTGTCATGTATGAATAGGTTGGAAATAACAAATACATTGTAAATGTGCATATATTTTATCTGTTGTGAGACATCTTTACAAATATTGATATTCTGCAAGGACTGAGAGTTTCGACAACCACCTATAGTTCTTCTTTGTTAGAATCTTGTTAGGGCACCTTTAGGGCAGAAATATAAAGAAAGTCAGAAACTGCTCAAAATTTTTTGTGAGAAAGCACATTGCTCTGGAACTTCTAAGTTTACTTGGATATTTAGCAAACAACTGAAGATAAAAATAGCAGGATTTATACTCCAAAAGCAGTACTTTTCACAACTGAGGCTATCATCATTCATCAAATCCCTTACTTGAATAGCAAATTCACAGTGACAGTTTTCAGTCTGGGCTTGTACAATATCTAGTGTGAAGGAGTCCTGGCCCACAGCTGAGGCTTCAGAATAACATAACCATCAGACATACTATGTTGCTATAGCAAATTTACCACTGTCTTGGCATGGATTATAGTGCATATTTTTATCAGTCAGTACCGTTCCCAAAAATATTTTTGCAAGTGGGGCCACCAAGATGAGAGAGTCTTTCCACAACCTGTGTCAACGTGTGATTCCTGATACAACTGGGAGGTGAGCTGCAGCAATGGTGGGCAGAGCTTCTTCCTACCTGAGTTGTGCAGCCCTGCAGAGACATTGCTCTTGCAGCCAGGCTAGGCAGCCTGCTGTGGAAAGAACACTAGCACTAAGCTTCAACCCTTACCCTGGCCTTTGGGATGCTGAGAGAGACAAGAGCCCAGGTGCTGCAGTTGTGAGGCAATTTCAGCAGATCCTCTCAGCCACATCTAAAGAGCTGGACAGGTAACCATATCGCACACGTGCCTCCTGACCCTCCCGAGCGAAACGCAAGCTGGGCTCCAGTATCACACAGCCTGTGAGCTCCGCTCAGCTCAGCTGGGAGGTGGCAGGTTCTTAAATCACATTGTGGTTGTCCCTAATTGTATGAGTTTTCCTTTCAGAGCAGAATCAGCTTTCAGTCATGACTGACCTGTCTGATTTTGCCCTAAATGTCATGGGAGAGCCTGGATAGTTGGTGACAACTGAGATGGTTGGAAATATAAAATTGGTGCAAACATATGAAAAGATTCAGCTTGTGCTAAATGTCAAATATAGATGAAAATTTTGATTTTTAGCATGTATAAAGTGAATGAACTCAGTATTAATGTTCAGTTACCTATTCATATAAACATGCTGTTCACATGCATCCTTTCGTTGTTTGGGTTGCTGCTGTGTGTGACACAATCCCGGTGACAAGAACCAGAGTCCCCAGGTACTTGTACCATGCATATTTTATATCAGGAGTGAGATGCATACCACAAGCCTGCTGGATAATCTGCAGATCTTTCATGAGTCTTTTCTTCTTAATGTTTTATTTAAGGAATTGAATCAATAAACCTATTCATGTAGTACTGTCCAACCACCTCTTGCCTTCTGTAGGTGACTTTTGGGATCAATGACCTATGGAGTCAGTTCAAAGGACACCCAGAATCTGCCTCACTGTCCCAGGATAATTGCTCATGCTGAGTCATTGGTTATGAACTGAATCATCTCAAAGACAGTGAATTCTGCACACAAGATTTTCAGAGCTGGGTGTGGGAATAGATGTTGAAATGCAACATCAGCCTACAGATTTCTCTTTCTTTGATTTTTACTCAGGCTTACAGCTGGGTGTTAAGTAATACAGTTCTAAAACATATGTAAAGGACAAAACAAGCTGTTTATTTTCAAAGTGGCAGACTAATTCAAAATGACAATGAATAATTTAACTAGCATGATTAATAATTACTTTCTCTTAAAAATATAATGAGCATGGTTTTGATAGGTGGATTTAATGCACCATACCTAGCAAACATTGCTTTTGAAAACCACTTAAAAATACCCTAACTAATCACCTGGAAAATAGCTGTGTACCAAATGAAAGGCACAGGAGCCACCTGGGACTGTGCATTAGAGCCTTCAGTGAGCTGGCTTTAATTAGCAGCAAGACTAGTGAGAAAACATCTTTCCAGCATCATGACGCCAAAGCTAAAATTCAAAGCATCTATCACTGGGGAAGCAAAGGTGCAGATATACAAAGGAGTTTAACACCTACGAATAGATGAAGGGTAGGGTTGAAAGACAGAGAAAGCCTAGAGCTGTAGCTGGGGAAGGGGTTGGAAACGGGCTGCAAAAACTGCAAAGATGGCTTTGGTGTGAGATATGGTCAGAGGCAGCAGATGGAAATACCAGCCAGAACAGGAGAAAAAGCTTCAGAGAGGTCTCCTGCTCAGAAACAGGGATGTAGAGGTGCTAGATGTTTATAGCACTTGCTTTTCATGAAGATTCCTGGGGTTTAGTTCTTGATCACTGTACCAGTTCTTTTGTGCACTGCTACTGATGACAACTGTTTGATACTGTTTAATGCATGTGGTTTTACTCACATATTATGACTAGGCTTGAAGTAAGGTCCTCCAAGCTGAATACTATCTTTACAGGCTTACAACATCATGCTTTCTCCTATAGTCTCTCCTTCTGACCCTAAAAACCTTCCCACTGTTTTTGCACAGTAGGGAATGTGTGCCAGGCAGGAGGCTCATACCAGTATGCCGTTCAGTTCAGTATTTAGTCCTGTCTGCTGCAAAATGAGCTTGATCTGCCTCATGCTGGGAAGAACTCAGACCTGAACACCAGAGTAGCTGACAAAACGATGTTGCTGTATGTATTTTAAAGAAACAAAGGGACCTGGTCGTCTGTACCCAAAGGGACGATTTAAGTGACAGAATGTTGGTCTGTGAATCTCACATATGTTTTTTTTAGTTTGGGGCCAGAGAATGAACAGATGTCTAAGCCTGGAAGAAACACCCTTCCCTTTTTAGCACTTCCTATTGACTGTTATAAGGTGTCTCCTAATCCAACAGTGATTTCCGTTCCCCCATATCTAGCTTCCCTGTTCATAGGGTGCAGATGTTGTCAGGTTCAACCTCAGTGTTTTCATCTCAGCTCTTTATGAGTGTGCTTAAGAAAGCAAGATAGGTATGGAAACTGCCACTCATAAAGGAGAAGTGCTTTGTACCGCAAGATCCTGCAGGAAGATGTGTCAGGAGAGTGAAAAAGAGGGAATGCTGTGAATGGCTTTTTGTTTGTTGGTATGACCTCTCCAGAGTTACACATAGTCTCTTGATAAATATTGCTATACTAATTAGCTGTTCAATGGAATAAAGGGCTGTTTTAACTACTTTCTCAGCAAAGTCAAGAGTGGATATATACTGAAATGCTACCTTGGTATGGTACAGATGTTTCACCTTCATTGCAGTTTTGCATTTTTGAATATGTTCTTTACAAGCAGCTGAACGTATTGGTAGCTCCTTTAGCAGAAACAGTGTAATCAGGAGGAGAAGAAGGCGTCAGGCACATGAAAAAGGAGTGAAGGGGCTCAAGTCTATAGAAAGATGATGACTGATAATACCAGTAACATTAATGCTCTTTTTTTTTTCTCTAATTAGAGACATCACAGTATTTGCTGTTACTGAAGCAACAAGACTTTCAAAACTGGAAAGGGGATATATTTCTTTAGGTTACTGTTATTTTGAAGTTGCCATGACTTCTGTTTTGATTTTATTTTAAACCAGGAAATATTACCCATCCATTCTCAATCTACAACCTAAAACATGCATCCCAAATCCCCTTTGGGTTTAAGTGCATGGTACCATCTTTGACATGCAGCCTGTGGACTGGCTTGGCAACTGGCTCCAGAGCAATGCTCGCAGGTTTCCAGTTCCCCTAGAAAACGAAAGTGTGCGGGTGGGACTGTGTTCTTCATCCCAACTCCACCTTTGCAACCTGCACAAAGAGTTGAGGTCTCACACAGCACAAATCCAGACAGTCACCTGAACACAGAGGCTGCATGGGAGCCACTTTTCCTCAAAGGTCCACCTGTGGCCAGCATAGACCTCTTTGAGCTGCAGGCTGTGCCAGCTCCTCCTGCCCTCTCGCTCAGAGCCACTAGCGTTCTGATACCAAATTAAACAAATATTCCATTGTGTATAGAGACATAGTCATGGACAAGGCTACAAGGACTCTCAAGATAAGGAAGGCATGCAACAAAAGAACCAGATGTTTTCCTTCAAATCGATGTGCGCTTTCCTCCTTTCTATGGGGCCTGAGAACCAAGTAAATAGCTGCAAGAGAAAACAGCTAAAGGAGCCTCTCATGGTCATAAATTTCTCACCAATTAAAGCGTAGTTAATTGGTGAGACTAAAAACACATTCCAATGTCTTAAACTAACAGAATGGGTGAGAGTATTTCTCCTCAGATGACCATCATGACCCCCAGAGACCACTCCTGGAATTCACAGCACCTGCACCGTGGCCTTACCTACACAAATTACCATATGCAATGAGTAACAGGAATTGGGTGGGCGCTTCACAGAATTATCATGAAAAAGTGCATAATAAAGGTGTATAATCTGTAAACTATATCTTCTCAGTGTGCATCATAGATGGAGTGATCCCCCATGCACCTGGTACCATAATAATTCTGTCTTTCTAAGCTGTCATTCTAGTTGGAGAGTTCATTTTGCTGGATTTTGGTGACAACTCTGCAGTCATGCCAACTATCCCAGAGCTCAAACATGCACTGTACCTTAGCCAACACATACAGCCAGCAGTCTGAATGCCTGTCCTCAGAATGGACCCCGCTGTAGGACTCTCTCCTCCCACACAAGCATTGTGCCCCCATATCCTCCTGCAGCACTCTCTCCTGCTCGAGGATGCTACAAAGATGAGCATTCATAATTAGTTTTTTGATTTTAATAAAATCCATTCATCCGTCCTGTGACAAGTTCATTTGTGACTTTACTATAAAACTACAAAATTGTATTTTAAACAGAAATAATTTTATGTGTGCAGAGTGCTGACAGTTTTCTCCCCTGTGGCTCATATACAAAAGGATTTGGGTGAAGATAAGAGAGAGCAGATCAGAAACTTCTTCCCACTGTGCCAGAGAATATAAAATCAGGAGGCAGCTGACAAAAGGTGGCAACGAGACAGTAAGAGAACCATGTTGTTGCAGAGATATAAAATCCTAATGCCATAAAAATAGCATTACTGAAAAATAAATATAAGTTATGAGCACATATTCAAAGAGAGCTTGAGGAAGGCAGGAAAAGGATATCTATGCAAAAGAAGTAAGTCATGTGATTGCAGAGTTTCAAGAAACTTCCAGATGACAGGCCCATTTATTGGCCTCAGCATGGGATCAGGCTGGGTTAGCACATCACTTATCATAGCAATCTCCTGGCTACCCTTTCTCTGTCTTTTTCTATGCATCAAAGACTCAAGATGCCCCTTAATGTAATGTCTGAAAGGACTGATTGTACATACCTTACTGAGTTATTGCAGTCTGAATATTAGTATTATAGATGGTATGATTTAAAATACCCATTTTCATGATACGATGTGGATAAATTTGGATTACATATGTCTCCTTATGTAAAAGAGATCATCTTCTTTTAGTAACACATTGTCTGCTGCACTTGCCTAGCACCCCCTACCATATGCTCTTTAAAACAAGCTGTTGCATTTCAAGAACTGTCCCTAGTAATTAACAGGAAAAATATTGTATTTTTTAATGAATAAACTAGAAGACCTCACATAAATTAAGACTTATTTTTCCCTCTGGCTAGTTGTTCCTGTAAGCCATAAAATCGCTTCCTTCTGTACAGTCCCTCATCTCCTGCCTATCAGTTCAGATTTAGCACCAGTGCTCCCAGTAAATACAAAGCAAGCTTTTCCCAATCATTTTTTCCTCTCCCTTTTCCACTTTGTCTCTAAGATTTTTGAAATCTTTAGAATTAATTTGCTCTGAGATCTCGTTTTCATCTCTGTTTAGCTCTCTCCATTCTCATACACGGGTCTTTCCTCTCTTGCTTCCCAAAATCTATGTCTGAACCAGTCTCAGAGCTGCTATTTGCATCCTCTTGGACCTCTTCCCTTTTTCTGGATCAAAAATTAGATTTCTTTTTCATTCCAGAAAGATTTTGCCTCTGTGGCTTTCTGTTCTTTCAGTTAATCTCCCTAGTACTCAATCAATCAGTACTCTGGGCTGTATGGGCTCCCTGTTCTCTCTTTATATTTCAATCACTGTAGGATTCAAGATCTTCAAATAATTTTCTTTTCCCTCCAGCACATCAGTTCTGGCCCATGTCATTTCCTTATTGATCACCCTAACTATTCTATGATTCTATGATTCTATATCCATAGATATATTATACAGATACATAACTCTCTCTGTAACTGTGAGTCTCAGAGTCCCTCAACTCTGACTTCCTTCCTGTTCCTCTCCTTCATGATCTACCCAACATCCCCTAGATACTCCAAAGCTTGAGTTGAAAGGATAGTCTCACTGTCTAGTTTTCTCCTTTTTGTGACACTTGCAGGTTTGTTTGACATTTACCCATCCAAAACTCAGAAAAACAGGTAACTGTCATAAGAGAAGAATGTTTTTTACCTCTTGATGCCTAGATTCCTGTTCTTCAAAGTTCCCTACTAACTTTGCATTCTATTGGTTTTAAATGATTTTAAATCACCATCATATAGGAACTTTGTTCACATAAACCTATAGGAAGGTTCCCAATAAAATAAGGAATCCTTCAACCACAGTTTTCCCTAGGTTTTGTTTATGTTGTGGGGTTTTTTTGGAACAGGGCCTGAAGGTGAAAAGTTTGTTTGAATGGCAAGCTTCCTCTTTGGCATAGAAGACTTTTTCAGGAATATTAGCCCACAGATCCAAAATTTGATCCTCTTACCTAATCATAAAAAAGAAATCTTGAGTTTATCATTGTCTTAAGAAATAAAGCTGTTGTGATGTATTTTAGGCTGATCTTAATTTCGGCTTTAGGTATTGTAATTCCATACACAGATGTATCAATTACTCTGGCCTGGTTTTCAATTTGGAAGGAGGACAAGATTTCCCAGAAAGTGAATGGGAAAAAGGTGTTCTGAAAATACGTTCTTTGTTACTTGCTTGTCTGGGTTTCACAGGGTCTGACTGAAGATGTACACTGTTCACTGCTGAAGGCTGAATGCTGTGGAGGACGACAAATAGTATCTGGGGAACACTTTGAAGAGATGACTCTTCTTTGGAACAGCTCAGGTTTGGTCTTGCACGGCTTAAGCAAAACTAAGACAGATGTAATCTTTTATAGGCGTTTTGCTATTCTAGAAATAGTAATGGTTTCCTCAGCTGAGAGTTACAGGTTTTATACTCTTATTTCAAGAAATCTTTCTTTCAAGTTTGACAACTAGTTTGCATGCCCCTCCTACCCAATGGGCTGTCCCTTCTCAAAAGATTTCTTTCACTATGTCTCCTTCAAGAAAGTTGGAAAATCCCTAATTCCTTTAGATCGAATCACCATTTAATTTCAGCATGTAGGGTCTTTGTTCAATGTACAAAGATGTTTCAGGTGTCTGGATCAAATACAGCAGCAGTTACACTCTGCCTCACGGGGGAAAGTTAATGCAACACTCTGACATATCAAGTGATGATTTGACTCCTCCTGGGAGTCCTAAGTGATGAATTTGCTTCTTCTAAAACAGCATCTGTTTCAGATATGTGTTACCAATTAGGAAATCATTTTCCCATAGATTGAGCCTGTAGAACATATGGTATGTTGAGGTCCCCATAATAACATTCATATGCACCCTCACGATTGATTACTCCCTAGGGAACCTAAAGTTCTGCTAAATACAGCGTGTAGTCCTGAAATAGACCCATACATGGTCCAGTCATCAGTACTGTAGGAATAAATCCCCACTGGTACTACCTCCAGCTACTTTTCCAAAATTGCCTTCCTTTTGTGAGATGGATATAATCATACAAAAGTTTTTAAAAAATCAATTGTATTTCATTATATCATGAAGGTTTATTTCACAGTCTGTTCATGGGTTTTTGCTGCCTGTGTTTTCCAATTCTAAAGTTCAAATAAGATTTTTCCTTAAACTTTGTTGCTAAGGAATACCAATGCTGTATATTACATCCTGCACTAAGGCATGCAATAAAAGAGGTGTCTGCATCTTCAAGCCAGCCCACAGGCCTGAAATGGAATGTGTAATGGTTATCATCTACAGTGGCATCTTGTGCATGGATTGTGTAGCTTAGAGGGCCAGACAAACTGCCAGACAACAGTAACATTACACCACAACATGGTAAAAACGGATCTCAGCCACATGCTATGGAGAAGTGTGAGAATCTATGAGACACTTGTTCTATCTAAGCCAGGAAGAGAAGAGGTTTCTCCTGTGCTGAGAAGCAGTAGTTGTGCTCTTCCTATTCATTCCTGTGTAAACCTGAAAGCTGCTAGAAGCTGGTTGAAGAGGAGGAGCTGCTCTCCTCCACCGGCTTGGGAGAGCCTCCAGACCAGCTGGTGGAGAATCTGCAACCTGCCACCACCTGAGCAAGGTCTGCCCACAGACTCATCAGAAGTCCGCCTCCTTCACAGATATTTTGCCACCTGACTCAAAACAAATCTCTGCTTGGAGCATGCTTTTTAACAGCCAGCTTTCATCACTGCTTCCAGATACCATCTTCCTCCTTTGCAGCCTGGAGAAGGCTGGTGGAACGGGTGATTTCCAGAGAAGTAATTGTTAGAAATGCTGGGAGCAGCTTCTCTGCATTTGAATGTGATGATAATGAAACAAAAGCAGTGTTGCCAACTATCACATCTTATTTATGTATCTTGTAATACAGAGTGTTCTCTAAAGCTTCAGTTCAGAATATCATCAAAGAACAATCTACCTTGTCATTAATTCTATTGCATATAACTGTAGAACTACTGAGGAAAAGTAAGTCTAAAAGAAAATTCAAAAAGGTCTTGAAAGCTCAGTGTATTTTGGTGTTCTTTGGTTTAGGTACTTTGGTCTAGTAATGAAATTGATGGCAGTTACAGGTAATCGTAACAACTATCAAGGGAGCAAAGGTTATAAGAAAGAGGTAAAGATTAACGACATTTTTGTGATTTATTTCTTATGTTGCTGGGTATGGCTTCTTATCTGACATTTTAACTCCAGAGAAATCGATTTTTAAGCTTTTAGGTTAAATAGAGTTATTTAACTTAGTTTTAAATAAATTAAGCTATTGAAGTTCTTTTAAATCATGTTCAAGCTCTGACACTTTTTTTAAAAGCATTCATACATGGAGATACATTGCAGAACTTAGTCTTTAAAATAAGTTGTACTGGGATGGCAAAGAGGGCCAGTAATGATAACAAGGAATACCACAGCCTGGGAGGTGAACTGTGACAAAAACTAGATATTGGCTGCCCCATTTGCCATCAGCATGGAAGTAAGAAATTTCTTATCACTACCCTCAACTAGTTACGTGGAATGTATTTCTTCCAAATTCAGTTTCAAAACACATAATTCTAATTTTGCCTGTTTAGTATGTGGCTAAAAGGAGTGTATACCTGTAGCAGATGCATCAGTCAGTCAAATTAGTAAAGACAAGCAAGAAAGATACATTAAGAATGGCTTCTTACTGTGGAGTTAACAGGAGACACGACTTTCATGGAGTCAGTGCTATACTCCCTGTGAAGCAGGGAGACCCTCTTTTTCTTCTTTCTTTTTAAAAGTTTAAAATAGTGAACTACTCACTGAATACAACCATATACACTGCAGTTTGCTGCAGTGGGAACCACTGAGGTCTACCAGATGGAAAGGAAACTCCTCTCTGGGTCTCTATTGAAGGACAACTTAACAGATTTCTTTTCTGTTCTACGCTATCTAAACATTTATAAATTACTTTTAAACCTGTGATGTAATACAAACATCTGGGAGTTCCTGTCTTTGACGGAAGTATGTTTAAAAGACTACTGGCTATATTCTGGTGCATAAAGTCTCACATATACAAACTTTGATGCTGCTTCTCTCACAAATAATTTATACCTTGAGCGTACTGTACTTTTAAAGGTGCAACTACAAAGATATATTTATAGTACCTTGGCTCTGTCTCCCCAAACTGCCCTCCCCCTCACTTTCATTAATCTTAGAATAAAAGCTCTGAAACCTAGCAATATCCTTGCTGCATGTATAGTTGGCTGGGGCATCAAGTGATTGCTACATTACAAATTATTATTAATAAATCATTGCAAAAACTCCGAAAGTTTAATTGCATTGGAATAATGGATTTGCTATAGAGAGAATGCACAAGGGGTAAAATTGCACTGCAAGATTGGCAACTGTTTGCCTTTAATATTGATATATTAATTAGACAGTGCATTTGAGACATGATTGCCTGGAAAAATTTTCTTCCCAAACTGATGCAGTGAACTCAACAGGATGGAACTTTGGTTGTCAATGGTTACTCTGCAGATCTTTGAAGAAATTTATTTTTATAGTAACTTACAAAATATTGGCATCACTACATGTTCGAATGTGATTAAGAGTTCAGTGAGTGTGATATTTTAAAACATGTTCAAGTTGTCTAATGTTAATGCTCTTGAAATAAGCCTTTTAATGGGCCTTCTTAAGCTAAAGATTTCCTTTGGTCTTTCAAGACCCGTATTATCCCCATGGAGATGCATAAGCCCTATGGATTTTTTTAAATTTTTTTTTGTTAGTGGTTGGAATTGTCACAGTCAGAGAGAAAGTTTCCACAACAGCAACTGGTCTATGGACAACTGCCTGGATGAAAAAAAAAACCCAAACCCACAGTACAAAGGAAACAGCAAACACAGGATTCTAAAATACACAGCAGTACAGTACTGAATCAGTCAGTGCAGCTGGGAGTGTGAGCTGCCATTCAGACAAATTGGTGATGCACTATCAATGTTGGAGTGATGTGTTTCAAAATAACTGCACATGATTGCAAAACACAGCACTGGCAGTGTCTACCAAGTACTGTTGCTGCTACAAAAGCCATTGCAAACCTAACAAAAACAGCATCTCAGCCTAGCCTATGGAAGAATATGTAATGTTAGAGCTATATGGAGGGCTCCATGCATCTGGAGTGATGAGTTATAAACCCCAAATCTTCTTCCTGCAGCAAGTGAAGTGTAACATAGGAGCAGATTATTGTCCAAAGAAGCAAAAAGCAGTAGTTCAGCTTGTAGCTAAACTCAGGTGAGACAGTGGGTTAAATTTCAACAGGGCACTTACCATCAAGGCAGCAGGAAGCAGTGGCTGCAGGCCAGGACACTTCTAGAGCTGAGGAGCTCTGACCCCAGCTGCCATGAACAGCAAAGGCAGAGCTGAGCCTGTCGTGGGGGAGAAGGGAGAAAGCGGATCGTATCTCAAGACAGTTCCTAGTCTTATTTTTCTATAACTATTTGTGATTCACTTGTTCTGTATTCTACACTTTGTTTCCATTTTGTGTGTACACCTCAACTATATGCTTCACTTAAACTTAAGTTGTGCCCTCTGTCCATATAGTTACTTGGTCCAGTTAACATGAATTGGATTATAGAATTGTGATGCAGAGTCTGATATTGCAAAATGAAACAAAAAGTAAAAAAGCACAGCACTTTGTGTTGTGAATATCTTTGCAGAATGAAATCCTTTGCCTCTAGTCGTGTGGAACATACTCTCTTCCATTTCAGAAACTGTCAGAGCTCTCATACCTACAGTTAATTAATAATACACTGTTACATATAGTGAGAAAAAACTGGCAAGAGTTGATTTAATCGAATATGATGCAAGCTTGTCTTAGAAATATTCCTAAAAGGCATAATATGAAGGCCTGATTCTTGAATAGCAAAACAGCCAGAGACACTCTGCAGCAATAGGGCAGCTGATGATCTGCCTTCCCCAGCTGTTAAGCTGCTGTTTTGCTAACAAAGTGTCTGTTAACCTCACTTTGCAGACAAGGTTTGATTAAGTATGAAACCAGTTTAAATGAAAGTGGAAATGCCTATGCAGATGTTTCAAATAGCAATGAAAAGATTACTGAATTTTGTCCCTGATCTTCAAACTGTCAGTTTTAATTAACATAAGGGTATCTAGAAAATATGAGAGGGAATAAAGTAACAAGACAACCAAAGCTTCTGTGTTTTCAAAAAGAATGATCATACTGCCTTCATGATTTCAGGATCTACTTGGAGAAGTCTCTGCAAATGGAGATAAAGTGTAGGTCTTGATTTCAAAAGTATGCAAGACATTTATGTTCAGCAATGGGTTGTCCAGTTAAGCGCTCTGGCCAGGGCTACTGAGCTATTTAGCTCATTTGAAATCAATGGATCTAAAATTGCTATAGATCTTTATATATCTCTATGTAAGTTTTGTGGGTTACAACAGCGTTGTGGCTAGGGAAATAGGAAATACTACTTTAGTTCCAGACTTCCTCAGTTCCTTGGACAGACATTACTAACGTTCATGTGCCACCTCCACCTCAAAAAAACCAATATTTTTTTACTGATGTAGGAGTTTTTTCCTAACTCCTACTGATGTGCTATGAGGATAAAATCTAATGGTAGTTTTGGCAGTCTCAGTAAGTCTCAGCAGCAGATAGATGTTCTGACTGCAAAAAAAGATACCCCTTTTGTATCAGGATGAAACAAGAAACACTTCAAACACTGAAGAACAATAAACTGACCCAGCATGAAATAATCAATTACTAGTATTTAGGGTGTTAAACAAGGCAGTGAGAAGTGCAAGATGAAATCCATCATGTACTTCAGGTAAAGCAGTGAAAGGAACTATGTTTTCTGTGCTTTGGATGACCAGTTCTGGGGAGAAAAGCTTCCTTTCCAGTTAAGAATTCTATCTAAACCCTGAAAGATTTTCCTCAGTGAAACTACATGATTTCCCTCTAAGTGCTATTTTTGACAAGCGAGAGTTTTCAGACCAAATTGTGTAGCTGAAACTTTCCAGTCAGCTCTATCACTCAGCTGGTGTGTGACGGAGCCCACCTACACAGACCCTGGAGAGGAGCCTAGGTGGGGAGTTCTACCACCAGCAGAGTTCATTCCAGTGTCACTGGAGTTTTGGGACCCCTCCACTTTCTCACTTGTGTTATTTCACTGGAAGTAATGCCAAAAACAAAGCACAAAGATCTAATGCAGCAAAACAGGAGAAATTCAGCATCAGGATCAATGTGATACTAATAGGATGTTGAGAAGGAAATATCTGCTTTTTGATTGTGTAATGCTCCTGCATGTGCATATCTGAAATTTGGCTACTGAGGCTGTGATGAGCCTTCAAGTCTCTTGGGCACCATTATGATGAGTACATGGCATAAATGTTTGGACTGATAAAATGAAAAGTTAAACTGCTAAAGTAAGATCAATCTTGAAATTCCAGCATGGTAGCCATGGCAAAGGGCAGTTCTGCTTCTAACATACACTATAAAGAAAATGGTATTTTTTCTTTACTTTGCCACCTATTGACTTTTGTCTTAGACTAAGGTTGACATTTTTTTTTCCATGTATCCACCTTTTCCTTCTGTTTGTACAATGACTAGAATAGGGACATCTAAATTGTAATGGGTGGCCCTAGTTATGCAAGATTGCTACTACAAGACTAGTAACAATTATATAGTTGGTCTTTCCAATACTTATTATCAGGCTGCATGAAGAGAATAATGAAATTGCGCTTGCTGTTCCCAAATTGTGTAAAATGTCTTTCTTATTTAATACACATGTAATAACATTCCAAATCAGTTCAAAAGCAGTGAGACCCTACATTAAGCTCTCTTGTGATCAGAACACTAGCAGCAGTGCTTCTTAATAATTTGAATATGTGATTAAGAAAATGGTGTGTAACTTCAAATTGGCAATGCATAGGATAAAACATGTCTTCACCCTGGTGGGACTGACTTAAACTTCCTTAAAGCAACATCTTTCCAGGCTGACCAAGAGGTTCCTTTTTCCATTCTCTCATTCTTTGAGCTAATATAGCTGCACACCTACCATATGGGTAACATAAACCTTTTCAAATATCTGGTGTGCTCTTCCTGTGCAGCTGAGAAACAGAATTAGGAAAAAGTCAAATTAGGGTGCTAGTCATTTCTTTTCCAGGGAAGCAAGCCCAGGCTTTGGCTTTGCATTTAAAGCTCTTAGAAACGCAGGCATAGAGCATAGGGTTAGAGTTCATATTTAGATCTCTGTCTCCCTACACTCTCAATTCCACTAGTATGCTTTCATAAGCACCAAATTCATACAAAAATTAAAAAAATCCCCAAGTGTTTGCCATCCAATAATATTGAATGTCAGTATTTTGATACATGAAGCAGCTGGTATCTCCTACTAATATTTCAATTAGCAGTATGAATGCTAGTTATAAATATTTCTGTGCACTTTGGGAATTTACAGTTGGAAGGCTTGGCTGGAGAAGAATTGGAAGTGCTAGTATTTTCTGACGTAGCCTGAATACCTCTTGAAGCAGCAGGTGAACAGGATGCTATATAGGTACTATTCAGGCATGTGTTCATATTACAGACAAGATCCCAGCACTGGCTGTAGCTAAGATTTGGTATTGATTCCCATTTTAGCTCCTGGTTTTGGTTGCTTATAACTTTGCAAAGCTGTAAGTGCTTGGAAGTGCTGTGTCTATAACTTTATATTTGGAGAATAAATTTGGGTTTGAAAAATTCATCCATAAACTCTTTGCAGAAAAGCTGTTTCTCTCACACAAGCTAATGTATTCGAAGGGATGAAATCTTCTAGTGCCCCAAGCAGGAACATGGGGGAGCCAGAAAGCTGTGTTCATATGCGTCAAACTTTTGCCCAAATTGCAGTTTGAAAATTCAGTTGGCATAGGATCAGTAGAGGTTTATTAAAATCTAGTTTCTAAATGCCCTGACAACGTAAACCATACTATGCATACCCTGGCATGTGTGAGTAAACTGGGGGTCTGCAGGGAGGTGAAAACTGAGATGAAGAGAGAGAAGAGGTGAAGAAACAAAAATGGGACTGAGTGGGAAAGGATGCAGTTTACTGCAACCAGACCACAGAAAGATCCAGAGTCAGCAGGTGTGTGGGAGACTGAACTTCAGGGAGGAAAAAAGCCTGGAAGAGAGCCTGAAACTGGAGACTGGGATTGTCCAGTGGAAGAGACCAAAGCGGTCACCCTTCCTGACGAAGCTTCACCTTTGACTTTGCCATTCCCCATGTCGTGAGTTAAATATACAGCATAACAATGGCGCACAGGTCTTCGGCCAACCAGGGAAAGTAATGGCCTTGTACTACTAACATAGTGTTCCTGTTTGGATTTTGTTTTGGCAGATGTGTAGCTGTTTCACTTTGTGTTAAAAAAACAACTAGAAGAAGAGCTTACTCCTGCTGTTGCCTTGCTCTTCCCAGCAATCCCCATATCTGATCCCTGTTCCCTGTTCCCCTACTCCCTTCCCCCTCCACTAGATTTGCCGTCTGGCCATGTAAAGAAGCATGTGACTTTTTATATCCTGAAAACTAATGCAGAGGTGTTAGGAATATTGTCATAATTGTTTGAAGAAAATTGCTAGCCTTTCCAGAAGGAGAGGGGAACAGCAGGAGGGTTTTTTAATGTAAGTTTAATTATAACAGCCAAGTAGCTCAGCACTGTCAAAGCATAAGTTGCAGCTCCCTGTTTATGATACACCTGCCAGGAAGAATTTCAGATTCCTTAAGATATGTGTCTAATAACTGGTGTCAGTCCCTAAAGGCACAGGCCTTCTGCTCCATATCCTTTTCCACTTCAACTTGTTCATTTTTTATTGAACTATGAAAACACATAGCAACAAATCCTTTAAAATTAATAACTTATACAATGAATTAAGATTAATGAAATGTTTTATAAAACAGCTTGATCAGTGACAAGGCTGAATACTGCGTTTCACAAGTTCTGAACTTGGAAATTCACAAAATAAATCATTTCTGTTTACTCACACTGGGTTTATGCAACTCAGACAGTAATGGTAACCTTCAATGGATATGCTGAGATTCAATGGAGGCAGAACAAAAGAGCCAACAGATGGCACTGCATGTAGTACTTTAACAGTGTTAACTAATTTTATTTATTTTTTGCATTAAATTATCCATTTTTTCGGGGCTATTTGTGAATGCATCAACAATATTCAGTTTAGTATGTGATACAATGTTTTTTCATGCCCATGAGGAGCATGTCTAAAATTTTCAAGGCCAGTTTTAGCACAGCTATAATAGCTTGAATGGAGTCTCAAAATATTTTATATCTGGAAGCTGCCTTTTTTTTTCTCTCTCTCTGCTTTTTCACTGACTATCAAGACTGTTGCAGGAACACCTCCCAGGCATGTTATTGTAGAATGTCTGGTGGGTGCGCAATAGTCTTCAGCTGTGGCTGTTATTACTGTAGGAGTGCTGGGCAGCAGTTTTGGACTGTTTTATTGACTGTGTGCCAGTCTTCAAATCTGGTGCTAAACTTAGATGCCTGCTGTCAGCAGTACTATTCCCTTGAGGATCACTTTCAGGATTAGGTATTACATGCATGATGTTACGCAAATTGTATGGTTGCTGCAAAGCTGAGAGTAAGCGCTCTGGAACTACACTCTGAGATCCGACGGTGGGCTTTGCTTGGTTTTAACCCTACTCTAAATCACAAGGAACATCTTCAGCCAAGATCCCAGTGGTGTAAATCATAGCTTAAAAAACACTCAGAAGCAGGATTAAACAAAACTCTCCAAAACAAACGACAGTTTTATAGTATTTTAACTATAGCTCTGGGGGAGAAAAAAAAAAGGAAGGTTGGAAATGGATGATTCCTCCCACAGACCTTTTCTGGCAACACTACGTCTCCTGGAGACCATAGTACACAGAGAAAGCCAGGGTAGAGTTGTAAACTGGTTGCTTTCCCCTGTTTTTCTTTGCACCAGCACTTGCTAGGTTCTCTGATTCCATTTCTTCAGGTCCTCACCCACTTCTGTTTAAAAATAAAGCGTTCTCTTCAAATATAGAAATTAAATTCCACTTATGGACAAGAAGTATCCTTCTTCAGAGATTACTGCTGGAGCTGTAATGTGTCCTGAACAGTAATAAAATATATTCAGATCTTCAGGTCTTTCGTTTCCAGTTTTGTTCTGCTGACCAGTTCAGCTGTCCAGTTCCATGTAGGCTCTCTTGAAATATGCTTTTCTCTTCCAGATAGTGTACTCTCTGGTACATCCCTGAATCCCTTCTCCATTTGGAATAAAATACTCTGGGTTTTAATTCTGTTGCTATTATTTAGATTTTTGAAATAGTAGCATGTCTAATATCTAAATGAGATATTCTTGGGACAAAGTATTTAAACACAAATTGATATTAAATGACTAAAGCTGTTCCTGAATACCTAAATGAGATACTTAATTTCTAGGACTGCAGAGGTGAAATTAAGTGGGTTTGAGCCTTCCTGGAAATCAGCCCAGTACTTTTATTTAAGTACCTAAAAACTTTCAAAAAAGCCTTACTTCAGATGCATCCATATGATAGTGCTGGCCCCACATTTTCCCCCTGAAGTTGAAGAGATGTGGTGGATGAAAAGGGGATATTCAGAGGATGGGAAAGAGAAATACATATTTTTCTGTCCTGGTAATACTGCCACTGTCCCCTCCTATCTGTTAATATCATTACTGTAGCACAGTGGCCCTGTGGGAGAGGAAGAAGAACCCCAAGGAAATTACAGGCATTTTTCACAAGTCAGCAGCCCTACAGCTGCAAACCTGAAGAGTTCTTTGTTACCCTCCTAAATCAAAAAGTGTTTAGGAATATTAAACCCAAACTTACTGATACAAACAGCCAATTGGGAAAAGAAACAGATGATTGTGTGGTAAATGTCACAAAAATCCCAAAGTCATTCTCTGATCTAATTTAGTAATCGAAATCTAAGCTTCTCCTACTTAAATACAAGCCACCTTTTAACAGAGCCAGTGCTAAGCTTTTGCTGAGCAGGAAGACACTACTGCAGTGCACCAGTTCCAGCGGCAGTGTGTGGTAGCTGGACAGGGGCCAGCCAGACCCTTCCAGGAGTGATGCAGCCTGTGTTGGTACAAGGGTGAAGAGACCACTGGGAAAAAGCAGCTTTCGACAGACCTGGGCCCATGATATCTCTTTGGGACCCACTGGCCCACCTGGCACAGGGCCACCAGATTCCTCTGATTAGTACTGCTGGACCCATATCATGCCAGAGACGAAGGGTGAGAAACCAGGCGCTGGGGCTGAGCATGGTAAGGCAGCTGAAGACCCACTGGTAGACAGCGCCCGGGGCTCCATGGGGCTTGGTGGGGGCTACTACAGTATCCCTAAACATCCCTTGGCTTTTTGACAAGGTTTGCAGAATGGGGAAGTGAAAATATGGGGAGTGGTTGGAGGCAGGAGAGGAAGAAGGGTGAGGTGGAGAAAAAGCAATGATTGCAGGTGGTGGGGGAGCATCAGAAATCAGAGTAAAGCCTGTACAGAGGTGGAGTCAGTCGGAGGGGTTGAAGCATCACAGTGGAGAGATGGAGGACAAACAAGAAGTGTTCTGAATGCCTGTGCATCCTTCATGGTGAGCAACAGCAAATCTATACTAGGCATTTTAGTTACTACAAGATCATGAGCTTAAGGATCAGGAGCAAACCCCTGCCATTTTGCACGGTTAATAAGTTGACCCTGATAGTTGACACTGCCGTGCAGCGTTCAAAGATGGAACAGGCAGGAAAATGTCAGAGGTGGCAATGCCAGGGGTCTGCAGGAGATGCTGGAACTGCTCAGTTGTGCCTGTACTCATGGTACCTTACTCGTTTGGAAAGTGGTAATGAGAAGACATTTACTTAAAGGCTGATATTTAAAATAACAACCACCAGTTTTACAAGCATCGACTTGTACCAGTTAATAACCGTGCCAGGAAAATGGAAGGTATTTTTAACAGCCAGCTCCTCAATCTGAAAACCTTGACATGTGAACAAGCTACTCCTAGAATAACAAGTTACCAGAAGGCGATGGCTAAATTCAAAATTGCACCACTGTGGCTTCAGATCAGCTTGAAAGATATTTAACTAAATCAAGCAAAATGTCTATTTCTTCCAATTTATCCAAATGTCCTATAGACTTAATCTGAACTGATTCAAGTCCATATGAACCTGTTTTAATACAATGAAGAAATGCCTGAGGGTCAGCTGGGTCTTGCATGTGCCAGCAGCAGAAGCACACAAATGAACCTATGAGATGCTTGTGACTGGAGTTAAGTTGGGTAATGTCGTGGTTTAAGCCCAGCCGGCAACTTGGAACCATGCAGCCCCCCCCTCTTCCTTCCTCCCCCCACTCCCAGAGGGATGGGGAGGAGAACCGGGGGAATGTAACTCCCATGGGTTGAGATAACAGCACTCCAGTAACTAAGGTGTAATACAAACCACTACTGCTACCAATAATAATGATAAGAGGAATAACAAGGGAAAAGGACACAACCGCTCACCACCCGCCGACCGATACCCAGCCCGTCCCGAGCAGCGATCTGGGCCTTCCGGGTAACTCCCCCCAGTTTCTATACTGGGCATGACGTGCTGTGGTATGGAATACCCCTTTGGCCAGTTTGGGTCAGGTGTCCTGCCTCTGTTTCCTCCTAGCTTCCCCTCCTCTCTGGCAGAGCATGAGACTGAGAAAGTCCTTGGTCAGAGTAAACATTACTGAGCAACAACTAAAAACATCGGTGTTATCAGCATTGTTCCCAGACTGAAAGTCAAAAACACAGCACTGCACCAGCTACTAAGAAGGAGAAAAAATGACTGCTGTAGCTGAACCCAGGACAGGTAAATGGGAATGGTTTTCCTTATTAAGTAAAGTGGCTGGATGTGTGCTTATTTGGGCTGGAAGATCACAGAATCATAGAATCATTACGGTTGGAAGGGACCTCTGGAGATCATCTAGTCCAACCTGCCTGCCAAGGCATGACCTCAGTACCCTGAAAATGAGGTGAAGTGGTAGTGGTGCAGAGATCTTCACATGCCTGATGCCTCCTTTCGTATGCTGATGGTTTTTAGCTGGTAGCCATATTCAAAATAGGCAGAATTTTTGCATAGTAAAAAAGCAGAAACAGAGTTGGAGAAAACTGTCTCTTTTCCATTTTGTTGACTTTTTCACACATTGCATTTTCCGTGACTGTTGTCTGTGAGAAAAACCAAACTCTCCTTATTAAAAATACGTGTGTTTCTGAAGGGATACACATATCCAATATAACCTTCATTACGATGCTTCTAATTAACCAGTCTGCTTCACAATAAAGTATCTAGCTGTCACCAAAATCAACACTTTTCAGTTATTAATAGATTAAGGAAAGAATGTTAATTTCTTCAAGCTCCATTTCAATTGGTCTCATTACTTCGCAAGCCAGATGGTAGCAGGGCCAGACCTGTCAGCAGGCACTAGGAGGAAGAATATGCTCACTGAGTGCCAAGCTGCAACACAGGCAGCATCTAAAAACCTGCACTCTGGGGCAGCTACTTACAATTCCCAGGAATTATTCTACAGAGAGAAGAAGAAATCATGAATCGATCTAATTTTGTTTGCTTTTTCTGACCTCTCCCTCTAAGGTACCTGACATCATCTCCAAAATAATGGCAGTGTGTGCCTCCAGCTGTGAAGGAGGTAGCTCTCCATTCGTTTTAGGTGGCCAACTAATTGCTTTTTTCCTTATGCTGATGGATTTTACCGTCTCTTCTGAATTGGCTGAGGTGATGCCAAGTTGGAAGAGATGCTGCAGTCTACATCCAGTTTTTTAGAGACTTTCTTCCTGCAATTTGAGTTTTAGTACTAACAGAAAAGCACTTCGTCACACTGATCGAAGTGTGGTGCATTCCCAGGCTCACACCGCAGTAAAACCAGGAAAGAGAAGTTCACCTCCATTTACAGCCCAGGTAAAATGGGTCTTATGCTGAAAATTTTAAGAGGGTTTTTTTTTTTCTCTTCTTGGAAATAAATTAAAGAAACAGAGATTTTGAAAGAGAATCACCATTAACACTTCTGAAAAAAACAAGACCATCTGTTTCTCACAAAAGATCTCCAAGATTTCTACTTCTAATCGGGGGGGAGGGAAAGAAAAAAAAAGAAAAGAAAAAAATAAAGGAAGTATTAAAATTGAGTTTGACCTGAAGCCAAAATTTGAGAGATTTTCTCAGGTTCCCTTTCCTCTCCTTGAAACTATACAGGGAAGGCAGTTCAGAGTAGCACAAAGCTTGGTCAGGTTGTCTTTCCATAAAGAGTCAGAACTAATCATAGTGGGGAGCTTCTGGAAATATGTCTTGAAACTTTCCATTGGGAATTCTGCCATCTCTCTGAGTAGACTGTAACAGTAATTTGCTATTGTTATGATTAGCAAGGTTTTCCTAAAGTCAAACCTAAATCTTCTTCGCTGCTATTTAAGGCAATGTCATCTTGTCTTTCCCCAAGCTGAACAATTGATTACTTATCCCCTTTAGCATCCGTTTAGTGTGTTGTAAGACCGTTAATGTTTGTCTACCCTTAATGTTGTCTTCCATGTATTAAAAGGATGTCTTATTTACTACAAGCTCAAATTTTCTAAGTTTCTTTTCATTCATGTTCCTCTATCCTGGATTTTCCTTAATTATTTTTTTGGGCTCTTCCCAGCTTACTAGTGCATCCATGACTGATTTTTTCAACTTGTCAGAGTTGAGAAACAAAATTAATTTAAAGTAAACCAGTATGTTTATCTTCTATGGGGAAAAAAACAAAAAAAAAAAAAGAAGAAAGAAAAGAAAGGAAATTGTGAATATTTTCTACAAAAAGTAATTTTCCATTCAGTTATAGAAAATGCCAATAGATTAAAACATTCTACTATCCAACTATTCTACATCCTACTATCTATTCTACTAGTGTCACATTAAATCCCTAAGCATAAATGTAGACATGGTAATATTTTTGTGAAACATTACAGTAAAAAGACTCTGAATGGGAGCAGGGCACAAATATACTGCAGTATGGGGAGACCTGTGAAGAAAAAGTATCTGTTCCAGTCCTCCTCTTTTTGCTGTGGGGAGGCCAAGTTGCAATTTTATTGTTCATCAGAAGGACAGGATGAGCAGGGCTGTGGAAGCAGGGTGGTGTAGGCAGAACCTCCCTGGCCCCATCCAGCTACAGCCTGCAGCCCAGAGAGGGAGCAGCCTCAGCAACTGCTGCAAGTTGGTGAACTGGTAACAGCAAAACTATGGCAGATGGAGATAAAAAACGATCTGACGGCTCTAATTATAGAGCCGGGTTATAGAGTTTAAATATAAAAAGCTTTCACACAAACTCGTGTGTATGATAGCCGTATGTAATTAGATATTGTAGAAGACATAGATTAATAGTAATGAAGGCCATTTTAGAAAGGCCAGCTAAAATTACCCAGAAAACGAATTGAGAGAGGAAGAATAAAGGCACTGATGGGGAATTTATCAGAAAAAAAGTCCTGTCCTTCATCTGAATGGTACTGAGGGAGGGGAACCAAGTAGCAATATCAAAATGGTAATCTTCCAAGATAAAGATAATAAATCCTATAATATTTAGGAAGCAAAATGAGCTCCAGCTAGGACCACATATAGTAAAAGAGAACTATTTATGCCACTATGTACAAAGAGGAGTTGCTCCTGCAACTTCGTTTTGGCCTTCACAAAACTATTTTCTCACCAAAGCAAGAGATGTCAAGTTGAAGACCTAGACTGCTACATTTGTTAAAGCTAAATTTATTTCAGTAACTTATGTACTTTCCTGATGGGGAGCCTGTAGATACAAAAAAGATGGATGAGCAAATGCAAGAAAGGCCATATCTCTCCTAGACCTCTCAGTCTTTGCCGCAGGGTCATAGGGCTGGAACATTACCCAGGGCTTATATAGTCCATTCATTATCTCCAAGGCAAAATCAGCAATAACTGTGCCCTTCATGAGAAAGGCTGGTTTAACCTGTTTAATTTGTTCTTAGAGAACTCTAGTAGTAGAGGTGTTGCAGATTTCCTTGCCAATCCATTCTCATCCATTTTTAGGTACACACATATGAGATATATATTTTAACATGTGATAAAACATTTTTGCAGCAATTCAAGTCCATTGTTTCACTTCCTATTTACTCCCACATAAATTCCTCCCTTCCTCACTGCAGTTGTGTTGAAGACTGTTATCATTTATTTCCTCGTTGTCTGGGTTGGACAATCCTTGTTCATTTGTTCTTGCCTCATACATTACATTTTCCAGAGCCTGATCATCCTTGACACTCAGCTTGTGATCCATGTCTAACATTAGCTTGAACTTGTTCTTCTCAGGGATGCATTTATTTGAAGCACAAGGCATGGTGGTGAGACTACTTCAGTCAGGGCTTTTGCCTCAGGAGATCCGAGATATGTCATGTCTAACAGCAGGGTAGACTGAATTCCTTCCAGGACACTTGGAGGTTTCAAGAACAAGGTGTGAGTATGCTGTTATCAAAGACTCAGAGGTAAATAGATGAGGATTATCAGGCCAGGAGAGAGAAATTAAGGGGCTCTGTGTCCAGCAGCACTGGCTGGTGTTACACAGGTGGTGCAGTCACTGAAGGGTGGTGGGCAGTGGTGGAAGGGAAGGGTTCTCACTTTGCCGTACAAATGCACCATCCAGAGCACTGCTGTTTCCAGTCCCGTAGGAAGAAGGCAGGATAACATTCAGCATAAGATTTATTTATTTTTTTTTAATATCCTACAAGCAGATACAGGCAGAATAATGCAGTAACTTCCCTCAACAACTTATTTTTCCACGTAAATGGCATGCAGGTAATCTCATGTAGCTGATCTTCAGTAAAGCACCACAAAAGTAATTGTTTAAAGCAGTGCTGGTTAGAGCAGGACTTTAGGGAACACAGGAAATGAACCAAATAGGAGATGGCAAAAGTTAATCTTGAAGGAGGAAGTATGACACTTGAGAGATCTTTAGGATCATCTGCAGTGCAGCACAGATCTTGTTTAATATTTTCTTTATGACCCTGATATGAAAAACAAGAGCATGTTAATGACATTTGCTGATGACATGAAATCAAAAAGAATTGGTAGGGCAGGGAGGATCATGATGACCTTGAAGACTATAATTTAAGAACTGTCATGAAATTAATCACAAATGGCAAAATCATGCACTTATAAGCTAAAACATTTTTTTTTGTTAGAAGTTAATTTCTGAAAGATGTGGAAAGTGTAATGGATTTGGAAATCATTGGGGAAAAGAAAAGTGTGGGTATTGCAGCTGATCACAACTTCCATAGAAGCTTCTACAGCAGGGGATGCAGGGGGGAAAGGGTTGAATGGCTTAAAATGTATTCAGGAGAATCAGGAAGTCTTTAGTGTCCATCCAGGCACTGGCAAGACATCATCTGCACCACTATGGTGGGTGCCAGTAACTTCTGTGCAGGAGCCATGACCAAATATACAACTGTTACAGACAAAGGCTGCTGGGGAGTAAAAGCTTGAGACCTGAAGCATTTGATTTGCAAGGTCTCACAACATGCAGGCTGAGATGGAATATGATCGCTTTCTATGGGTGCAACCTGGGAAGAAGAAATCAGGAAAAAAGAGCTGTTTAAGTTAACAGACATTATTAGTCCATGAGCAATATTGAGCTAAGGATAAACTTAGGCTGGGCACTAGTGGAGTTTCCTACCATCAGAAAGATTATGCTCTTGAATTGCCTTCCTGGGTATGGGTTGAGGGTGCATTCACATACACAATTTAGGGAGCACCTGTGTCTCCCAACTTAGATTTATGTGACAATGGAAAGGAAGGACAACCTGACCAGTAACCCAGGTCTGGAGGTATTTTATGCAGTTCCTGCACTGCATACCTTCTCTTTGACCTTGTCCAAGTTTCCTCAGATGACTCTCTGTAAAACGACTGTGGAAATTATCCCAGCTTATAGGATAAGGGCTGAAGAACGAGCACATCTATGGTCACTGGAAGGAGGGCTTTTTCTAATACAAGAGGGTAAGTATCACATATAGTTGCGTTTCATGTACACAAGTGTCTCAGTAGTAGGCAGAAAGCTTTGATTTGTCAATAAATGCCCGTTAATTTAGTTCTCTATCGAAATATAATGAGAATGCAGTGCAGGATAAAATCTTAGCTCCAGAAAAACCCAGACTGTCATAAAGTCCAGACTTACTGCTTAAAGTCACTGAAGTTTAAACTACTCTGGCTTTGCCCAGGCTAATCACAACTCTATTACCCTTCAGTTCTACAAGAAGCCCTTGACCAAAATGTTCTCAGAAAAGGGGTATCCCTCCAGCTCTTCACAGGGAAGGTCAAAGCAGGGTGCAAACCTTTAGAAATTCAGTGTTAAGTCCTTGGAATCTAGTTGTCCTTTCCTGTTGGTTTCACAGTTTATGAGCAGCTGGCTGCAGTCTGAGCCCTGGTGGACTGGGAGCATTGGAAGCTGCGGGGCATCAGAGAAAATAGGTTTAGGCAGCTCTGTAGAGAACCCTGGAGCTGGAGAGTGAAGGCTGAATGCTTTATTCTGGCATGGCCTCCCTAAATAAACAGGTTTTTTCATTCCATCTCCTGGTCCTAAATTTGCTCCCTGAGACTCCCCCAGGATGCTGACTGGTGGTGACAGACAAGCACATCTGCCTGAATGTGCTGCCCCAGGACACGGCCACAGCCCCGAGTCCTTTGGCAAACTCAGCTCTGCTGTTCACAGCTTTCCTTTCCTGTAAAGATAGACTGTGAATCTTAATAACTTGCCTGAGATGGGAGGATTCTCAGTCTTTCTCCACAGGTTAATGCCAGCATGCCTGTTAATATGGGATAAGCTCAACTACAAATCAGATGGTTTTTCAAGCTAAAGCAAACCAAAAGATTTCACAGACATTGCATGTAGGTTTATAGAAGAAAATCCCTTCTGTACTTAACTCTCAGAATTTAAATCCATCGTCTATTCCCTAACACATCGTCTCATTTTGTGATCTGAGAGAAACAAAAGGCACTGGAGAAGTCGTTTCCTTATCTCTCATTTCACCTCCCTTTTCTTCAACCCACAGGAAAACAGCAAGAAAAATAGCTCAAGAAGTATTTTTCATTTGTTTTGTACTTTTGCTTCAAACACATGATAAGCTTTGCTGAAAGCACAAGACATCATCTCTGAGATGAACGGGTTAACATGAGGGAAAGACATAAAATGCAACTGAAGGGAACTAGCTGACAAGGGCATGTGTGTAACAAGTTTGTTAAAGATTTGTCTTAATGGTAGTTGCAAAAGTCAGGTTACTTTCTGTGTTCTTTAATCTGCCTTAGCAATGCGGTCACCACCAGCTCCATATGATACTGGTGGAATCTTCATCAAGCTATACAGCCTTATTCTGAGATATTAAGTTTCCTTGTCCTCTTTCAGCAGGCAGGTATTTCAGATGGACCCTCATAGTCAAAAATGTAGAGTAACAAAAAAAACATTCACATGTAAAAGGTTAAAATGGCACTCTAGTAGTAGAGCACATATTAAATAGTTTCAAGGATTTATCTAAAATGCTTGTACATGCATTATTAGCAGTGCTGATTGGGTTGTGCTTCTACAAGAACTTCCTCACAGATCATTGCCTACTCACTGCTTAATGATTTCATCTATGGTTACACACAAAATCATCACTAAAGCCACTGGTGTTGACATAAATGGCAGTGGAATGTTAAATAGAAATGAAGCAGAACCGCCAGGTATTTTAATTAATGAAAAAATATATCGAGCTGTGGCTGTGGAAAACAGAGGCTGCTGTTGAAGGAGAGATGGCAACATGAGACTCCTGTAAAGCTGTAACTTGCCGTGTTGAGACAAGCTGTGTTTTCCAACACAAGATGTCTTCTGCATCTTCCAGTCTCTGGTTTTTGCAATGCAGTGGCACATCTGCAGAGGACCACTATTTCAAATTAGAGCACAGTCAGTAAAGCAGTTTCAAAAACAAAATGAAAAATTGGATTTGAACACACCACATTGACTGGAAGTTAATCTTTTGCTTCCAGTGGAAATGTCTGAGCACCAGGCTGCTGTGGAAGATACTCTCTCCTCCAGCTTTAGCCTGTGGGCCTTTTTTGGCTGCAAAGTCAGAAAGATGCTGAGTCAGAAAGGGAAAACATGTCCCTTTAAAGAGGTCACTTAAAGAAGAATGTTGATTCTGATTTTGAACCTAGTATCAGTAAGGAAAATTACAAAAATTGGCCTTCAGTTCTGGTGTCCACATACTTATAAGTTGGTTTGAAAGCAAACACAGAGGTACAATACAGCAATTTGAAAGCTGGAGAGAACATTTGCAGAATGTCTTTGCATCCAGCTACCAGCAAGACAATTAATGTATACTGACTATAAAGTATAAATATACGTTTACAAACAGAGGGTGCTGCATATTAAAAGATTGCTTAAGAGCTAGTAGCTCCTTTTAGCTATACCCTCTGAGAGTTTCTAAAAGTAGGTGTCATGTTCTAAACTGCAAGATACAGTATAATTTGTATACTGGCACTAGTATAGGAGCACTAGTATAGGACACTAGCACTAGTATTGCTGCAGAATTACCATGCCTGTTCTGGCCCTACAGCCATTTTCTGACCAACCCTATCCATTTCTTGGGAGTCATTTGTGTGGGTTTGAATTTGGTAGTTCAAGATTTTCCATTCTTACATTTTTCAGGAAGGACTTTTACTTGCTTGAAGTGGCTGATAGTGCCCCATAACTTACACTCAAGAATATTTAATGGTAGTATGAGCTGATGTATATATAATACTTGGAGTTTTCCTGATGTGGGCCACAGAAGCGCAGAGAACATTTTTCAGATTGCAAAGTGTGGCCACTTGGCCTTAGATCAGCACTCTGCTAGTCCTAAGTAATTCTCGTGAAGACTTTTGTCTTTTCTCCTGACACCAGCATGCTCTTGTTCTTATCCACATTTTCTGCCGAAATGCTTTCAGGAAATATGAGTGTTTGTATCTTGTGATCCCCTCCAGTTTAGCACAAACCAAATCATGCTGTATAGTTCAGCTGAGTAATACAATATAATCTGATTGGCAGGAGGTATTAGAGGGGGGCACATCATTACAGATCCTCTTTTAACCCAGTTTAACAAGTTCCTTCTGAGAAGTTATTTATTCTAGCTGTCAACATCTTGTTGCTGAGATGACAGCGATCAAATCTCTGTTAGATCCTAATTCTTCTTACTACACCTTCAAGTATCTGAGAGCCTCATATAAGTAATATCACTTTTTGTCAGCAAAATGATTTGTTTGACATTGATCATTCATTGAAAGATACAACAATGTATTTTTTTTTAATATCTACAACAATTATTAGCATGAGATAAGGTTGAAATAAATAGCAGACAATAGTGAATCATGGAGCATTCAAAGTCTGAATTGCTGCTGTGTTGGGTATGCTGGTCCATATACAAAACAAGAATGTATTTCACAATTACGAAAACTTAGCAATGCATTCCCAGGTGCATAGATGTCACAGCAGCAAATTATTAGTCAGAGACTGATGTTCTCATAGTGTCCTGGGGACACCTCACTAGCTAGCAGAGTGCCAGACCCATCTCTGTTATGAAGTTGTAAGAGTTCTTTTATTATGCCTCTTGATGCTGGGAATCGGGGAAGGAAAAGCTATATATTATCTGTCAGGCAGACTCCACCTCAACTTGAACAGTACTCTGACTTGGGAAACTCTTGTCCCTAAATGATGTATTCTATCCTGATTTTATGTCCTCCAGCCCCCCAGTCTTTGACACTCATGCAACAATATCATGCCATACCATTTGCATCATATGGCACAGTGAAATTACTTGGAAATTACTTGTATATATTTGCAGACTACTTTATAAGAATATTTTAAAGCACAATTAAATCTTAAAAAATATCTGCAATATTCTTGAAAGTAAAGTTTAGAATAGAATCATAGAATAATTAGGGTTGGAAAAGATCTTAAGATCATCTAGTTCCAACACCCCTGCCATGCAGTTGGTGACACCAGACCATGTCACCCAAGGCTCTATCCAGCCTGGCCTTGAACACTGCCAGGGATGGAGCATTAACAAGTTCTTGGGCAACCTGCTCTAGTGCCTCACAATAGAATCATAGAATCAGCTAGTTTGGGAAAGACCTTTAAGATCATCAAGTCCAACCATTACCCCAGGACTGCCATGTCCACCACTAAACCATATCACTAAAGGCCTCATCTACATGGTTTGTGAACACTTCAAGGGACAGTGACTCCACCACTGCCCTGGGCAGCCTGATCACCCTCCTGGTGAAGAAAATTTTCCTAATAACCAGTCTAAACCCCCCCTGACACAGCTTGAGGCTGTTACCTCTTGTCCTATTGCTTGTTACTTGGGAGAATAGACCAGCTCCCACCTCACTACAACCTCCTGTCAAGTAGTTGTAGAGAGGGATAAAGTCCCTCCCTTGAGCTTTCTCTTCTCCAGGCTAAACAATCCCAGGTCCCTCAGCCATTCCTCATCAGACCCAAGCCCTTCACCAGTTCCTTTGCCCTTCTCTGGACTTGCTCCAGCACCTCAATGTCTCTCTTGTAGTGAGGTGCCCAAAACTGAACACAGGACCTGCATTACATTACATTGCATTGCATTGCACTGCACTGCCCCACCTTGCTTTGCCCCACTCCACCTTGCCCTGCCCCACCCCAACCCACCCTGACCCACCCTATCTTACTTTGCCCTACCTTTCCCCGCCCCACATTGCTTTTCTTAACCTGCCTTTGAAAAGAAGGCACAGATCTCCCTCAGTGAATCCCTTACTTATCAAGAAAGATACTCTACAGAAGCACAAGTAGTTCACAGACCACTGGCTGCGGGTGAGGTACTGGAACAAGCCCTGAGATGACTGTACAATAACCTACAAAAACAAAGAGCAATTGCTCTGAAGCAAGCAGAATTCTGTACTCTCCAGCTTGTTACTGACATAAACAGAAACTCCCCCTCCCTGTCTGCCTGGCCTGTCTTTCCTAAAGAGTCTGTGACTTTCCATTCCAACACTCCAGCGACAGGAGTCATCCCACCATGTTTCTGTGATATCAATGTCAAATCCCCATAGACGTGCACACATCTGTAATTCCTCTTGTTTGTTCCCCACTCTTCAGGGGTTTGTATCAGGCATCTGAGCCGAGCTCCAAATGAGGCCAACTCAATGGTTGGAGCAGCTGAAATATATCTACATCGCTCCAAGCACTTATAACAGCTGCTGGCAACTGACTGGGAGTGTTGGGATGGATCTATGCTCCCCTCCTCAAACACATCTAGTTTAAAGCTGCCTTGACCAGCCTGGCAAGTCTCCTACCAAAACAACTATTCCCCTTATCAGACCAGCCCCATCACCTTCCAGTAGACCTGGCATCCCAAATCAAGTCCCATGTTCTAAATACCCAAACCCCTGACTATGGCACCACCGTTCCAACCATTTATTAACCAGCCAAATCCACCTGACCTTTTCAAGGTCCTTCCCTTTGACCTGGAGGATCGAAGAAAAAACTATTTGAGCTCCAGAGCCCCTAACCACCTCTCCCAGGGCTCTGTAGTCCTTCTTCATGTTCTCCAGGCTACTGCTATCTATATCACTAGCACCCACACAGACCACTAGAAGAGGGTAATAGTCAGCAGGACTTACTAGACAAGGCAGCCTCTCAGCAACATCCCTGATCTGAGTGCCTGGCAGGCAACACACCTCCCTTGAGACTAAGTCAGGCAGACAGATCGGTGCCTCTGTGCCTTTCAAAGTAGAGTCACCCACTAAGACCTGCTGCTTTCTCCTGGAGGCACCAGGTAGTGATCCTCCTTGCTGCTGGATCAGTGGGCTGTTCCTTTGGTGCAGCGGGTGTTTCCTTGTTAACCCCCTGCAGAGCTGCGAAGCGGTTCTGGGTGAGGACATTGGATGTTGGAGGAAGCCCCTTGCTTTCAATTGCCAGCTCCTGGGCAAGGCCTGGCGAGGGCTCGAAGCTCCCTCGGTGGCTCTTGCTGCTCAGAACTGAGGCTCATGGACGCAGTGTTTTCCTTGCTCTGCGGTTAAAGGCTCCTCTATGGAGCTGCTCACGTCAGCATCGCTGTGCCTGGCAAAATCATGGAGAAGATTCTCCTGGGAAGCAAGCAAAGGCACATGAAAAATAGCGAGGTAGGTGGTGTCAGCCAGCACGGCTTCACTACGGGGAAATCCTGTCAGAACCACTTTGGTGGCCATCCATGACGGGGCTAAGAATATAGTTCTGCAAGACAAGTTCTGACTCAGATATGAGGGGATATCTGTAGAGCAGGTCACAGGCAGTGAGGCCCATGAACACCCTCTGGACCCTGCC
>NW_009943300.1:0-1515 GCF_000696875.1 Nestor notabilis
TTGCACAAGTCCAGGTAGACAATGTCAACTGTTTTGCTCCTATCCACCAGTTCTATAGTCTCATCATAGAAGGCCGCCAAATTGGTCAGGCATGATCTGGCCTTAGTGAAGCCAGTGTTGGCTGTCACCAACCACCTTGTTTCTGATGTGCCTCAGCATGCTTTCCAGGAGAATCCACTCCAAGATTTTGCCAGGCACAGAGGTGAGACTGACTGGTCTGTAGTTTCCAAAGTAAAGTAAGCAAATGAAATAAAAATTACACTTCAGGAACTGTGGTAGTTTCACTCGCAGCACTCACACCAAACTTAGCTTGAGTGCTTGTTCTTGTTCTGGTATTGCCAAATCCACATGTTGAGCTCAAAGCTGGTTTTGTGTGCAGCTGTGTAGTTCTAATCCATGTTGCTTCTCTTATCTCTGTCCCATGAAGCCTTTCGAGTGTGCATGCCCAGGAAAGGCAACAGAGCGACGGGGAAGAGCAGAACCACTTCTGTTCTGTAGTGGTGTTTATGCTGGCAGAAGGGTGATAAAATACATCAGTCTGTAAGAGCAACAAAAACCAAGGAGAACCTGGGTGAAACCTGAGAGCTGAGCCCAAGACATACAGGAAAAAGTTTGCCTAGGAATTTCCCGTAACTTAAGTATCCGAAAAGAGAAACTCTGGAATGAGTGAGCTATCGAGCTGAGTTACAGAGCTTCAGCAAGGTCTGATGTCAGCAAAGGTCTGCTGTGGTGGTATCCCATGTTACAAAGAGAAATACTAAGTGACTATATGCTGCTGGAATAGATTTCTAGACTGGGTGGTCTCTTTTCTGCATCTGCACTTATTCGTCAATGTGGGCGAGGAAGGTGTTACCCTAAACAAAAACTTCTGTCCCTCTTTGTAGGTCACCATTTCAAAGCGCATAAGGCTGTTCTTGCTGCCTGTAGCCAGTTCTTCTACAAGTTCTTCCAAGATTTCACTCAGGAGCCCTTGGTGGAGATTGAAGGTAATCTGATTTGTGTGCAAGCTGGAAATGAATGTAGTATCCTTGGTACAGGCTAACAGGCATGCTTGGTCATATTGATTAGTGTTCCACATAGAATCATAGAATAGTTAGGGTTGGAAAGGACCTTAAGATCACCTAGTTCCAACCCCCCTGCCATGAGCAGGGATACCACACACTAAACTATGTCGCCCAAGGCTCTGTCCAGCCTGGCCTTAAACGCCTCCAGGGTTGGAGCATTCACAACTTCCTTGGGCAACCTATTCCAGTGCCTCACCACCCTCACTGTGAAGAACTTATTCCTTATATCTAATCTAAAGTTCCCCTGTTTAAGTTTAAAGCTGCCCCTGTTTTAAATTAAAGCCCTCTCCCCCCTTCCCCTGCCACTAGAGTCCCTAATGAAGAGTCCCTCCCCAGCATCCTTGTAGGCCCCCTTCAGATACTGGAAGGCTGCTATAAGGTCTCCACGCAGCCTTCTATTTTCCAGGCTGAACAGCTCCAACTGAGGACACCAGAACTGTACACAATACTC
>NW_009943301.1:0-15640 GCF_000696875.1 Nestor notabilis
TAACTATTCTATGATTCTGTAAGGAGAATCTCCATCCTATATTGGATGCAGGGAGAAACTGCGAGAAAGGCTGAGGAAAAGTCAGAGGTACTTAATGCCGCCTTTGCCTCAGCCTTTAATAGATAGTTGTTGTCTGGGTACCCAGCTCCCTGAACTGAAGACAGGGCTGGGCATCCTAATGAAGCCCCCATAATCTAAGGGGAAGTGGTCCGCTACTTGATACACAAGCATTTGAACACAGATATATGAGGCTGGTTGGGATCCAGCCAGGGGTACTGAAGAAGCTAGCAGAAGTGCTCACCAAACCAGTTTCCATCATTAATCAGCAGTCCTGGCTGACCAGGGAGCTCCCAGATGACTGGAACTTGAAGAAGGAACTGGGGAACTACAGGCCTGTCAGTCTGACCTTGGTACCAGGGAACGCTATAGGCATCTTCCTTAGTGCTATCACATGGCACATACAGGACAACCAGAAGATCAGGCCCAATCAGCAGGGGTTTATGAATGACACGTCCTGCTTGAGTAACCTTTTCTATGGTCCTTTTCTATGACAGTGACCTTCTTAGTGGATGAGGAAAAGGCTGTGGATACTGTCTAGGCAGACTTTAGTAAAGCCGTTGACACTGTTTTCATAGCATTCCCTTGGAAAAACTCGTCGTTTATGCTTTGGATGGGTGTATAGTTTACTGGGTTAAAAAGTGGCAGGCTAGCTGAGCCCAAAGAGTGGTGGTGAACAGAGTTAAATCCATTTGGGGGCCAGTCACAAATGGTGTTCCCCAGGGCTCAGTACTGGGGCTAGTTCTGTTTAATGCCAAGTTGGGCAGAAATGTTGATCTGCTTGAGGGTTAGGAAGGCTCTGCAGAGGGATATGGACAAGCTGGATTGAGGGGGTGAGGCCTATGGTATGAGGTTCAACAAGGCTCAGTGCTGCACTTGGGTCACAACAACCCCATGCAATGCTACAGACTTGGGGAAGAGTGGCTGGAAAGCTGCCTGGCGGAAAAGGATCTGGAGGTGTTGGTCAACACATGGCTGAATATGATCCAGCAGAGTGTCCAGGAAGCCAAGAAGGCCAGTGGCATCCTTGCTTGTATCAGAAACAGTGTGGCCAGCAGGACTAGGAAGGTAGTTGTCCCCCATACTTGGCACTGGTGAGGCTGCACCTCAAATACTGCGTTCAGTCCCGACCCCTCACTGCAAGAGAGACATTGAAGCGCTGGATCAGGTACAAAGAAAGGCAACAAAGCTGGTGAAGGGTCAAGAGCACAATCCTTACGAGGAGTGGCTGAGGGAACTGGGGGTGTTTAGTCTGAAGAAAAGAAAGCTGAGGGGAGACCTTATTGCTCTCTACAACAACCTGAAAGGAGGTTGTAGCAAGGTGGGCATTGGTCTCTTTCCCCAAGTAGCAAATGACAGGATGAGAGGAAATGGTCTCTGTTTGTGCCAGGGGAGGCATTAGAAAAAAATTGTTCCCACAAGGGTTGTCAAGCGTTGGAACAGGCTGCTCAGGGAAGTGGTTGATCTCCATCCGTGGAGATATTTAAAAGACGTGTAGATGTGGCATTTACTGGCATGGTTTAGTGGTCACTGGGCAGTGTTAATGGTTGCATTTGATGGTCTTAAAGGTCTCTTCCAACTAACCTAAACGCTTCTATGAATCCATTTTCACTTTACCAGTACAATGTTTGCATTTCTCTGAAATGAAAGAAGTTCATGGGAAAGACTTTAAATTTCAGAAATTTTAAGGTCATTCTTGAGGTAATTTTTTTGTTTTTGTTTTGTTTCCTTCCAATTTGTGAAAGAACCAGAGCAAGAAAAAAGATAAAATGTGAATATTTTCATTTTTTTGTACTTTATAGGTTTAATTCTGCACGTGAGAAATATTTCTACAGAGATGTTACGCCAACATACTTATTTTGACAAATACTATATTTGAAGAAAAATCTGCAGCATTTGTACAAGGCAGAAGTATAAAAAGCTGAATCCAGCACTGAAAATCACCAGGTGAGCTGATGTAGTAAGGAAATATTTTTTCTTGTATTTGGAGGGAAATAATAATGCACTTGTTAAAGATATAAAATAATATTTGCTAGAGAATGATTGTAAGTGGTTGTGATAACCAGATTTTTCTAAAACTTCCACTGAAAATTCTTACTTACCACCAAGCATCTACTCAAATGATGCTCACCAGTCCTTACCTGCCTCCCAAAGAGTCATCTCTGGAGTTCTTATGTAAACGTTTAATATCTTAGTATCAGACTTTTTACTGGGTCTGAGAGTTTCTCCACTGTAGTTCTTTCTATAATAACTTAAGTTCCCAACTCTGTTGTTAAAAGTCTGCATTTGTTCAAGTCATTAGATTCCATGCTGTCCTCTATAGAGAACGGAATGAAAGAAACATACAAATGAAAGTGGATGACTATGGTTACCCAGAGTCACACTACTTGTATATGGAGTAGCAGCACAAAGAAAGATGGAGTAATATCCATTTAAAAAACTTTGGTTTGGTATATAAGTAGGAGGCCTATTTTGCCCTCAGAATAGATAGAAACTTTTGTTCACCATTTATATTTCTTTAGTCTGTATTTTGAAAATTCATACCTTTAGACTCCTATCTTTCCTAAGCTGGAAATTGCTGTTGCAACAAACTAAAATTACGTATTATACAGTGACAGACAAAAAGGTTATCTGTGAAAGATCTTACAAATTCAGCTATGGTCTCAATTCAGCTATGGTCTCATACACTTTAAAAAAAAAAAAAAAAAGGAAAAAAGCCAGAAAAAAAATCTGCAGATTCTGAGCAGTAAATAATTTTTATTCTGAGTTTATTCTAATTCACAGCTGACAGTGGCTTAACCATTATATTCTAAGAGCTGATATTAATTCTTAACTACTGGAACAATAAAGGATTTAGTAATGACATTCTCATTGAGAATGTTGCACCATTCATCCAACTTTGTTATCACTGTGTGGTAAATGAAAAATAACTCAGTCTGTGCTTTCAGTACACTCTCTTGTCTCATTCGTCTTATCTAATACATTCTAATCTAAGCTGTCTTTATTCAAAAGACCACTGATTACATACAATGCTCCAGGTTGAAAGGGACCTCAGGAGATCTTCAGTACAACCTTCTGCTCAAAGCAGCATCAGCTATTATTAATTAGGTCCAGGTTGCTCAAAGCTTTATGCTTTTCTCTCTTGAAAACTTCCCAGAACAGAGAATGACAACTCTAGGCAACCTGTTCCGTTGCTCAACTGTTTTCATTGTGAATGTATTATTTTCCTAGTATCAGGTCAGATACTCCCTTTTTTTTACCTTACAAGCATTAGTTCTTCTGTGTGTGCACCTCGTTAAACAGCCTACCTCTGTACTTCCAATAATTTCCTCTTAGATACTGAAAGCTGCTGAGTTCTACTATATCTGCCAGAAACTGTGCTGAAGAAGCCCAGTTTTCTCAATCTTTTCTCATGTGAGGTATGTTTCAGACCCTGACCATGCTTCTGATCCTTCAAGACTATCATCATCTCTCTTTTATTTGGGAGCCCCAAGCTGGATGTATTCCAGATGTTGACTAATGAATGCAGAATGAAGAGGAGTAAGCTTTCCAAAAGAACTGTTCACTGGCCAGTCAGTGCCCAGCACTCCAGAAGGTAAGCCAGCAGAAAACATTACTTTCCACAGTCTCACTTTTGTACAAAACAGTAAGCTTCAGTAGTTCTAAGGCCGTAAAATCTTTTTTGGATAAATTTTAGTTTCCAACAAAATAATTCTCATAGATGCAATTGGTTTTAAACTTGGACTGAGGTTAGACTGTATGCTGTGTTCAAAGAGTCACAGAACAGTAGAGTTTGGAAGAGACATCTGGAGGTCATTCAGTCTGACTTCCCCAGTAGTTTCACCTAGAGCAGGTTGCCCAGGACAATGCACAGACTAATTTTTATGATCTCTTGAGGATGGTGACTCCACAACCTCTTTGGGCAACCTGCGCCAGTGCTCAGTCACCTCCACAGTAAAAGAAGCTTTTCTTTATGTTAAGGTAGAACCTCCCGTGTTTCAATTTTTGCCCTGTCACTGGACACCACTGAAAAGAGCTTCTTTCTACTTTCTGCCCTCCCTTCAGATATTTATATATATTGATAAGGTCCTGCCTAGGGTTCCTCTAGGCTGAACAGTCCCAGCTCTCTCAATATTTCCTCACAAGAGAGATGGTCCAGGACCGTAATCATCTTCATGGCTCTTCTCTGGACTTCTAGAAACTTGTTATGCTTACTAATGTTTGTATAATAGAAACACAAACTATATCAGCACTGTATGATTGTAATAATTACTTTCACCAAGCATAGCAAGTATGTCTGTTTTGGAACTTGCCACAGTAGTTTTACTATTGTAAGAATCTTGATTGGTTTTTTAAATCTGGTATTTTACTCTATTTTATACATAGCTACAGTGATGGAGATTAAAGGGAGTTACAAGTGCCTGTGGTAACCGAGAAAGGAGTTTAGTGCTTAGATACAGAAACCAGTATCAGAGGTGAGCTAATGAACCTAATAACCTTAAGGTAACCATGTCTCCTGCACACTTTTTATGCTAAAGCTTTGCAAGTAAGTAATGAAGTAGTTAAATTGTGTAAACGTAATGTCTTACAACATTTTTAGAACATACTGAGCAGTAGTCAGGGTGCACTGAATCTATGGCAGATCACACACTTAACGAAATTTATTAAAACATCAATAAAACAAATCATTAGGCTAATGTTAACGATTAAGAAAAAAAAATTAGCCCAGCAGGTGACCAGTTTATCTGCTTGAGGTGAGAAGCAGCTTAATTCCTGCCTCAAGACTTCCATGCTGTTAGGTTATAAATATAATTTTAACCAAGTATAACAAAATTGTTAAGCTCCACTACTGCATAATAATAACTATATTCTATAATTGATATCCATACAGAGTAAATGGAAATCTATGTATAGAATTGTAATGACTTGGATGAGTTGAGTTACCATATATTGGAGAGAAGAAAAAAATTAAATGAAACAAAATGCATCACAAAGCTTTGCCGGAGAATATAAAGTAACTGGAAAAGTAATTTAAATACTGATTTAAAGGAAAAGAAGTGAACAAATAACCTTGCTCAAATTGCTGTACTTGTAGAAGAAACTGCCCTCCCACCTCTCTTCCAGCAAGAACATTAAAGACCTGTGGAACACAATCAAGGGCTGTGTACGTAACTCACATGCTTTGTGTTACCATGACCCCTTTTCTTGCTAGCCTGAAAACCCAAGTTAATCAGAGAACTATTGTAAGGAAAAGTTGTAAATACAGCAATCAAAAGCATCTCTACTAATGCTTGTTACTTTTATTAATATCTGTTGCAGTTTTTAGGTACTGTTCCAGGAAAAGCTCTTAACAGCTTAGGTTTTATTGCAGGGTATAGATTACTGGAAAGTGTTTACTCACATGGAGAGAGAGAGCTGGTTAGAGGGCAGTTGCCATTTCTAACATCTGTGTTGACTATAGAGCTCATAGTAAATTGTTACCTATGTCCTTCAGAAAAAGGATTAAACTCAGCCTTTCTGAAAGGCAGACCTGTTGTTCTTTTACATCATATGTAACATTAGCTGTGCCTGTAAAGAATTCCTTATTGAAGGAGATACACAGCAGAAATAAAGAGAATAGCTGTCTATTTCAGCTTCAACTGCCTAACAGTTTTTAGGCTGTTGGTTGAGATGCTTTTAGACTTAGACACTGATCTGCTTTAAGAGGTCTGTTGTATTTAAAACTCTCTAAATACAGTACCAAGGGTAATATACCTGTAGATACATGTTGAAGTATAGATTTTTCACTGTGATTCATGGATGCAGGTATATTTTCTAACTTTGCTTATCTGAAAGATACCAATATTGTTCAAAATACCATAATGTGGAGTGTTTACAAAATTTTCAACATTGCTATGGGGTTTTTTTTAGTGTTTTTTTTTTTTTTCCTGTGAAATTAGAACAATGTTTTGTCCATAGATACTTAGAAAGCTTTAGTGGATATTTACTAGGCTTATATATAAAGCTCCGGGCAACACATTTGTGCTGTTTTCAGGTAATTTTGAGCTAACAAGCTTTTGGACTGCATTTCAGCAAAGTTCGGGTAATGTAATTCAGTCACATGTAATATTACTTCAAGATTACCTACCATTGCAAAAAAACCAGCTTTATAATAACTTTGATGCCTAAAGTGTAGCATCCATGTGAAGTTGAGTGCCATGAATTGTTCGCTTATTTAGCAAGCTTGATTTCTATAGTAGAAGCCATAGTTCCTTCAAATTTTTGCCTGTGAAGAAAGCAGAGCAAATTACAATGTACATGACAGATTGACAGTATCTTCATAGCATGCTGAGATACCTGTAATTCAGAGGTAAAAATGGTATCTTCTTTACACATGGATAAAACTCTAGGGCTGAACATTTTCCTTACATGTTATTCTGTGAGCCCTTCTTAGGCTTCAGTAGCATATTAACATTGTTAAGGAAGAAAAATAAGAAGTGGTATCACTAAGGAAAAGTGAAGTCTGAGCCTTGGAACAAGGACTGTGTAAAAATCTGTGCTTTGTTGACTGGAATTTTTGAAATTCAAAACCTAAAATAAAATTAGGTTTGGGCCTGAGGATACAGTGATGACAGAATAAAGCACCATGAGTCCCTTGGCCATGCACTTTTATGTAAGAGTCAGCTAAAGATTCAAATTTCTGTTGAAAATCTAGAGACATCATTGTTACTGCGTCATCTGATCTGTAGAGCAAAATTATAGGACTTGCAGAACTTGTAGTCTTTAATTCATATGCTAATGTAATTTCAGAGTAAGTTATTTCATGTATAAATAGCTTGTTTCTGACAGTTGTAATTGGATATAACATGAGAACAGCCACTGATCTATAGGTGTAGCTAATATAGCTGGTTTGGGTTGGTTGTACTTTTTGTGGTGTTCCACAGCAGCATGGGAACCAATTTTTAATCTCTATAATGTTTTTTTAGGTGTCCCAGTTTCCTTGCTGTTCATGCATCTAAGAGTAAGCTATTTATCTTATATCAGAGAATTATAGCAGTACTTTCAGATTCATAAGGGTGCTGTGTTCATGAAAGGAAATCAAATTGTCAGTAAAAACTAGATTCAGGATTATTTGTAGCTTTCAGAGTCCCTGATTTTTGTATTTGTGCAGTAAATGTCTGCATAGTAAAGTGCCCTACAGTTAGTTCCTTTTTTTTCCTACCTTTGATTCCCTCTTGGTTTTATGATCTACCAATGATCAGGGTTTATTTGGTTTGATTTCTTGGAGGTCTTTCATTCAGTGTAGTCTTAGAAAGGTCTTAAATCATCAAGTTCTGAGCCAGTAGCATCATACACCATTTTGACTGATTGTGTTACTTCTTTTCTTTTCCCTTTTTCACTCTTTCCAAAAAGCATGAGAGAATTCACCACTCGTTTGTTTATGCTTCTTGGTAGAGTAAAAGCAGTATTCAGAGATATTCTTCAACCTTTAGTAAACACTTCTTTATATCATGTTTTGTTAAAATTATCTTTTTGTCCCTCATATATATTTGTACATTTAACAGTTAGGATCAAAATGATACTGCAAAAAATGTGTACAGGAATTGTGAATAGCAGAAGGAGTTTTTCAGGTACCCAGGTGAACTGAAAGGGTTTGTAATTCCCGGTTCCTAAGAAAAGACTTTAATAATGCTTATTTTATAATACTTGGAAAGAGATCATATTTCTCCCTAGGCTAGTATTTTACTTCTCTAATGTGAGATACTTCTGAGTTGTGAGTGTACTCCAGTGCACCTGCTCTTTGTCCAAAAGTCAACGTACTACAAATTCTTCTGTTTAATTATTTTGTGTGCTCCCATTAATCTTTAGCAGCCAGTTCTTGTTGTGAAGAATTGCTATTTCACTGCCAGCAGAGGGAGCACAAGCCATTGGATTTTACTAGATGAAAATAACAGCAGCTTTTTTATATTCTAAATGTATTTTTATGTAATTCATTAACAAAGAGTAGTTACTTTATAACTAAATAATCAAGCTTGTACACCTGTTCAGTTATTCTGGTCATCCTGAAAATACTGTTACGTCACTTTCATGAAATTTTAGGGTGAGGTGTCTACAAGTAATTTTCTTTCAAGGACAAAATTATTGCCTGACATTAGTCGTCATCTGGAGTTCTTCTAAGGAGTCCTTCAAAATCAATTTGTACATAATCCAGACTCAGTCTTTAGCTACTTAACCTTTAAAATCTGCAATAATTTTACTCAAAAAGGGGATCATCAGAATAAAGATAAATTTACTATTATAATTATTACTCAACACCATTGTTTTCTTTTTAAAATTTTCCAGTGAAAATATATTTTGGTTCTAACATGTTGAATCTACATTTTCATGGGAACAAGTATTTTTGAGTACTTTAGAAATCAGTTCTTAAATTATAATATGCTTGAAAACAGCATTGTTTATCTTGGTTTTCTGTGTTTTCATAGCTTGTATTGGAATGAATTTGTACCATTCCTTTGCATTACAAGCTGTCAAGCTGTAGGGAGTCTTATTGCATGGGTTCTTCTAGAGTTGCATTTTATGTTTTGGGTTTTTTTGCACATTGTTGCTTTATCAAGCTAGAGTCTTGAATACTCCAAACACAATAGTTTCTTTAGAAGTTACAGCTACTTGGCAGCTCTCAAGACATGTATTTTTTGTAATATTTAATATATTTTATGTCATTACAGCAATAGGCCAAGTGAGATCAGTCGATTGCAAGTGGATCTTTTTTCAACTAGTTACTAATCACTGCTGAAACTCTTAAGTAGTCAGTAGAAGTGATGCTAGGTATGGTTCCATCTCCCAGGTCAATATCTGCCTTTTAAAAGTTAGTAATTCATAGATTATGGTTTACTATCACATAAAAGAGCTGTATTTTTTGTTGTTGGTATGCATGTCTGGGAACATGGGCTATAAGGCGTACACGTATCACTAATTTCAAGCCAACTAGTTTATCAGTATGGATTTAATTAGTAATATTTCTATGATTTTTGAAAGTAAATAATTTGAAAATTAGTTGTTTTCTGGCGGATTCTGAGCATACCCTAATACTGTTTGCTCATGCTCTTTTTCTTTTGAAGAAACTACTGTTTCTGTTCCTTTGTTAGCAAAACAACCTCGCAGACACCACACGTAGATTTACTCCTAGTATCTGTTGGCACAGATATCTACTATTATATATGATTCTATCTTTTTGTATTTGTATAGCACACAAGAAAGTAGCACATTGTGACTTCTGGGTCAAATGCTAAATTAGGACACAAAAGTAAATCTTACATGTACTTGTTTAAAACCAAAGGAAAATGTTGTGGAAAATGTTCAGTTGTAGCTGAACTTTATAACTCTCAATGTTATTGCTCCTGCTGCGTGAACCCCCCTTGTAAATCTCTTAATATGTCTAGGTACGATCCTTTGATTTGTGTCTTGTAGCTTTTGACTACAAGATGAGGAAATAGTATTTAAGCAGGCATCAAAAATTTCAACTTCTCCTATCTCTGTCCCATCTTATTTTTCCAGAAAAAGCAATGAAAGAATTTTAAAAAAGAAATTAAGCACTAAAATAGAAAAATTACACTTCCTCCTACCTTTTAAATGCATTGGCATTGATTTCTAACAAAATTTTCTCTAATATTTCTTGGAGTATGGGGATACTCAGGAATGCTTTGTGGATACCCTCTGTGTTTTGAGCTTGAGCACTCATGGAGTGGATATTGTAATCACAGTCCTATCTTTGAAGTTTCTCTCAGTGTGTAAAAATGACCCTTTCACCTCCTAAAGCCAGCCTCACCTGTTGTTGTGTTGCCTGTATTTTCCACTGGTTTTAAGCTGTGTTTCAAAATCTCGTTGAGGATTAAGACTCTCTGTATTCATTGCTCAATGAAAATATGTGTGCATTTATAAGTTTTTAAAAACAGACACTAAAAATCTAAGTTATTTCAGATGTTCTTCTATTTTCTTTAGAAGTATTTTGATGTATTTTCATGTAAAATTAGGAGGGACTTGTAGTTTATAGAAAACTTTCATCATAGATACTTAGAGAACAGAAGTCATTAATGCTTAAAGATAACATAGAATGGAAAAATTTGGTGTCTGATTTACGGAATTGCTTTAGTAAAAAATACTTAAATTTAGTGTTTCATTTTATATTCTTAACAAACTAATTTGTTATCTTTAATTTTTATTCAATTTACTTTTTTTTTAATAAGACTGAAGATATCTGAGTGAAAGTATTTTTTTCCTGTCCAAAGTAAAGTATTTTTCCTACTGTAAACAATGGTTAGAAATGCTAAAACTCCTTAGTCCACATACCTGTAATGATTAGAGACAATCGCTTAACCACCCCAAAGCTGAGGATTAGTGAGAAGGAAAAGAAACCGAACAATTTGAGTGGGAAAACATTATCCCCATTTTCAGATGAAGAACTGGAGCATGGTTTTCAATTGTTTTGTCTACTGAGAGTTCTAGAAGGTGAAATGAGCTTGATATTTAAAAGACGGAGGGAAATTTCTTCATGTACTGTTCTGAAGGGGAAGTCATACTCTGAGGAGATGATAGACTAATACTTCTGAAAATGCAGCACTGGATTTCTCTCACTCTGCTTTCCTGTGATGAAAATAGGAAAAAAAAAAATCTCAAATTTCCCTTTTTAAAGTGACTTACTAAAAAATTGTGCATGTATTTCTCAAGAAACTTGGAAAAAAATCCCCCAAACACCACTGTTCCTTTGCCGAAATAATGTATAGTAGGCACTATACTTTGCAGAGGGTTTTTTAATAATCTTTTTTAATTTTTTTGTGAGTGTTCCCTTTTTTTGTTTTGCTCTATGACATACGCTTCATGCAATTATTCCCAAATAACTATTCTAAGATTTCCTGCTAAATAACTGTCTTCCAGTTCTACAATTCTGTTCTTTTTATCTACCTCTACTTCATTTTGTTTTCTTGTAGTTTCTGCTATTTTATATAATCTTACCTCAGTAATTTTTGTTTCTTGCAACCAAAAGATCTCTTCCCCACCTTCCACCCTAGCATCTTTATATAAAGAAGTAACAACCACCCAGTTCTTAAGAAAACTTTTGTTCTAGTGCTTTATGTTAATTAAAAAGGTGTCCTTTCCTGGGAAGAGGATTAAAATGAACTCTTGCAGAAGAGCCCTTGTTGTGAGACAAAAAGCAAGAGAGTCAGAACTATCTCAGCATTGGTGTGAGGAATTTTGCATATCTCTTAACATGGCTGGATAAGCATGTAACTAATTAATTTGTATTTTTCCTACCTTTGACAACCTGTGTTTTTCCAGGGTATCAGATAAAAATCTTGGAAGTCATAATAAACCTGAGGCCTTTGGAAGCCCAGTTATTTTGTAGTCTTGAAGTCATTTCACTTAAATTTCCTCAGAAATAGAAAGTTCTAGTAGTAGTTTAATACAGAAGAAACTGGTAATTCTAGCTCCTGTATTAATCTTCATTATGAATTAGTTTAAAAATGCTTATCCTGTTCTTGGCTCTGACTGAGTTTAACTGTTAATCTTAGTAAATAAGTGAGTGGGCTTTTTCTCTGTGTTTGTTCTGCATCTGTCAGAGGGTAAGTAAATTTAGAGTCGCAGGATTTCTGCAGTTTTCCTTTTTGTTGTGAAAGTCAGAGAACAGCTGAGCAAGAAGTGCTTTGGTCATGGCAGTCTCTCTTTTTGCAAGGTGGGCTTGATATCAAGCTTACTGAAAACAAAACAAGCTGTTTCCCCCATCTCCTTATCTTCAGCATACTTTGCTTCTGAAGCTAAGTTTCAGTTTTTCTCTAATCGAGATTTAAATTGTACAGGCAGAGAAACCTCTATTTACGATACTGAACTAAATCTAATTAGAGATTTCACTGCTGTTGCTCTTTTTTTCCTGAAATCCTTAGGTATTTTCTTTTAGCTCCGTAAAGCCTGATACGTAATTGCAAGTGGTTCAGCAAGTTCATTAGCTAATTCCCTTAACACAATGGGTTTCATATCATACTGACCTGGTGACTTACATGCTAATTTTTTCCAAATATTTTCTTACCTGCTTTTATCAACAGCTATATTGACCTGGTCTTCATTAATACTTCATTATTCAGACAATATTCATCTTCTATTAAAAGCACCTAAAAAAGAACGTAGAAACTTAGTTAGTTTAGAATTATCACTGATTTTCTTGCACTCACCATTATTACAGTTGTTGGTACTGCCTTCCTAGCTCCCCAGATCTCACCTTCTGATCTGTTGGCAAGTATTACCTTGATCTTTGTCTAAATTTCCCTGGCAATTAGTTTAGGGAATGCTGTTACCATGGAATGTGGTCTCCTGAAATGAGAGCATGGATTATTCAAGATGATGCTCAGGTGGAGGACCTCCTCCAGCAGGTGGTTGAGTGGTAGGAGACAGTGAGAAGGCTGCATTACATGAGGGAGGCCGAGAAGGAGTAGGATAGCTGGTTCCAAGCACAGTTCATAGCAGACCCACAGTCAAACAGCCAAGAACTCCCCTACCAGCACACAGTGATGGGAGGGTGGCCAAAACTGCAGACAAATGGAAGCGTGTGCAGAAGGGAGAAAGCCTGAGATGCCTTTGCGGAACTGATTCACCACTCTGCAGACGGAAGGAAAAGACCTGTTACAGCAGGAGAGACACTGGAGCTGAGTACAGCAGCCTGATCTAATCCTCATGTAACCCAGAACAACTAAGAAAAGGCAACAAACAGGTGATAGTAAAAAGTGACTAGCTTCTGAGAGGTACACAGGCACCCATTTGCTGACCTGACATACTCCATAGAGAGTTGTGTTGCTTACCAGGGCCTTGTATCAGGGATGTCATGGAGAGACTACCAAGGCTCGTACAGTCCACCGACTATTATCCGCTGTAGTTGTTTCACGTGAGCACTAGTGATACAGTTTTGGGACCTCTCTGAGGAATATCAAGAAGGATTACAGAGCCTGGAAGCAGCAGTAAGAGACTGGAGCACAGGTAGTCTTTTAGTCAGTCCTCCCAGTCAAAGGGAAGGTATTTGAAATGGCCAGTCTAGTCTGCCAAATTAACCAGTGGTTACAGGCCTGGTGCCACAGCCAGGGGTTCAGCTACTTAGACCATGGGACTCACTTTGAGAAACCTGGTCTGCTGGGGGTTGATGGGAAAATAACTTTTGCATTATTTTATCAAGAAACAATTAAAAAAACATAAAAGAATTCTAGGAGCCTAAATAGACTTAATAAGAAAAGAACCTATTGAATTTTATGACTTAGCCACATTCTACATTTGTATGCCATCTATCAAGCAAAGTAATCCAGTCTAGAATTACTTGTTGCATACTAAAAACAAAATTTCTGAGCCTTCTAGGCTTTAGAATTGTTAGGGCAGGGACCTATACATGGTTAATTTAAAAAAAAAGAAAAATGTTACTGTATTCTTGAAAGTAAGAAAAATTTTTGGTTCTTTGAACTACTCCTATTGAAAACATTTTAATTATTGATGCATATTTGGAAGTTCAAGTTCTTACAAACCTTAATGACTTTTTGATACTGAAATCTCATCAAAGTGTTTCTTTATTTTTGTCTACCCAAGTAATAGCCCAGTAAATGAAGACAACATAAACATGAAAGCTAAAGAAGTCACTTAAATCTTACAGTGAAAACCAGACATGTTAGGGGAATCATAAAATCACAGAATGGTATGGGTTGGAAGGAATAATTAAAGGTCATTTAGCCCAACCCTTCTGCCATGGGCAGGGATCTTTCATGAGATCAGGTTGCTCAAAACCCCATCTAACTTGTCCTTGAACACTTCCAGGGATTGGGCATCCACAGCTTCTCTGGGCAACCTGTATGAGTGTCTCACCACCCTCAGTGGTGGTGGAATTAGCGGAGTTATACTGAAAAGTAAAACTATGAGCATGAAGAAAATACCGCCTCACAGTTTTGATGGCAACAGGCAAACCTTGCATGATTGACAGAATAAATTATAATATCAGTGCTCTACCTGGCTGTTTACTTGCATAAAATATATAGCAGTGTATTTATCTTTAATGCGTCTGTATGTCTGTGAATTTTCCTTGGAGTATTAAGATGTTTACAAGAAAGGGGGCTTACTGCCACATTGTGTTAAGGCATAGATACAAATATCCAAGCTAATTGGAGATAAAGAGGCGCAGTTTCTTTTGCTCAATTCAACTTAACCTAATGTAGTCATCTAAAAAGGTGAGAGAATTTGTGCTTGAAACCGGCTTACTCTCTCCACTGATGAACATGGTAAGATGTGCTGTGTTGTATTATTCAGACTACTGGTTTAACTGATAAAGGTGACATCATTTTCCATGTGAGTCAGACACTGACAAAAGAGGTCTAAAGTTTTTCTGTGACTTTAACAGTAATTTGTTGAGGAACTATAGTGCTTTGGAAACTCAGAACTGTGGAACAATTCACATGAGAAGGGAGCTCAGAACTTTTCTAATTCTGCTCTAAACAGGCAGTTTCGAAGTCAGACAGGGTTGCTCATGGCTTGGTCCAGTCAGGTCATGAAAACTTCCAAGGACAAAGACTGCAAAACCTCTCCAGGCAACATCGTCCACCACTTGAGTCTCCTCATGAGGAAAAATCTTTAACTTCAGTCCAGGTCTGTCGTGTGCTCATTGTCCAACTACACATTGCTTTGAAGGACCTGCCTTTCTCTTTTTGTTGAGCTCCATACAGGCACCAGGAAGCTGCTGTTAGGTCCCCCCAAACTGTCTCCAGTCTAAGCAAGTCCTGGTCCCGCAGTCTTTGTTAACACTCTGCTGTAACTTTGAACATCCCAGCAGCCCTCTGCTGAACTTGTACTTGTGTGCATCATTGTCGTGTTATATTGGAGGTACATAAAGATCCAACACAACTCTGAGGTCTGTCTCATCTGCTTTCACGGAACTATTGAACAACTCAGGAATGCTTTATGACTTCTAAGTTTTAAACCATTTAACCTGTTTTTTTCAATGCAAAAATTCATTCATTCAAGTTCAATGGTCTTGAATTAGTTTTATTTTGAGGCTTCTGTTCACATCTGATCTCCAAGTAAAATTTAGTGAGATACAAGCTCCAACAGATTAAACCCCTCTGCATAACAAATCTATTGATTTTCAACAGCTGTAGACAGGAATGAAGAATTTTTTGTTATTCCTTCATTAAAGCCTACCAGCTGTATCTCCCATATTTGACTTTTAAATTTCCAAATACCATCTTTTTCTTCCCCAGATTTCCTTTCGTTAATTACAGATGTGGGATAAATTTTCTAATTATACTTAACATACTCTTACGCATACCAACACAGACAGCTTCTTTTAACACATGGTTCATTTATTTCATGTTATTAGCACACTGAAAATATGTTAAATACCCATGGACAGTAGTCATTTGAATCACCCAGACTTCATTTATTCAGTCACATTTTATTCACGTATTTCTAAGACTGTTCTTTAAACAGAACGTTTTTTTCTACACCCTCCTCCCCCTTTTATTTGCATGCAGTACGCAGTGTATGTCTGAGTGTCAGGCTGTTGCAAGACCGTATTATACATGTACGGAAA
>NW_009943301.1:15671-26628 GCF_000696875.1 Nestor notabilis
TGTACACCCTTCAGTAAGATCAGTGCTTGAAAAATTGTTTGATTGGATCACACAGTACTGTAAATGGGTATTTCACAGAACTTTTCAGAGAGAATGCTGATAAATCAGCTGTATTGCCTCCAAAACATTTAAATCATTATTAAATAAAAAAAATGGAGGGAAGACAAGAGTTAAGCATATACATGCATTTGCTGCATCTCTATAGTAACAACCAAGTCTTTAGAAATGGAATAGCCAAGAAATGGTTGATAAATATGGGCCTATACCTTTCACTGAAAGCTCAACACTGAAAGCAGTGGCAACCAGCATTCTTCACAGTGTGTGTTTTCATCATTTAAATAAATGTACCATGGCTTCAAATGTTTTATTAGATTCAGGCTTGAGAAAGTTACTTATATGTAAGAATTTATTTTCTCTGGGCATTTTCATCTAGTCTTTCAGAAATAAAATTATATACCTTAAGATAGAATATGAAGGTTCCATTTAAATTAATTCTTGTCCTTCTAAAATTAATGGTGTATATATCCTACAACATTTTGAATCTTACACTTCCTATCAGATCAAATTCTACAGCCGGGTCATGACTGTTATTTTCAGTTCAAGGCTTGTAGGTCAGGCACTTTGAGAAGTCGAGGAGCAGACCACATAAACAGCTTTATCGGAAATACTCTTCAGTGAGTTACTGCTAACAGTTATGTAGTAAAATGATGTAACTCTCTAGGGCTCTGCAATACAGCAAGTAGCTTTACTACTAGTGCCAGTTTGGCTTGATTTCTTCAGGGAAATTACTGTCCTCTTTCATCTCTGGACGCTCTGCACAGGTTATGACTTTCATTGTCTATTCTTACTTTTTAGATACATGCAGAGTTCAGCTTAATATAATTGCAGAGGAAGTTTTCACAGATCAATAATTTGGTTTCTTAAACACAATTTACACATATGCAAACATTGCCAGTCTTTACATCTGTTACTTAACATTATGCAATCAACTTATGTAGTTTATTGTTTGGTGTTTTGTGTTTATACAGATTGGTCACATTAAAATACAAACTTAACCTTGTTTGCTGTGTATGGAACATATTTTTGATCATTGAGACTAAGCAAATTATTGCATTGGCAGTACTTCAGAAAACTAAAATGTGGCTTCTGGTTAAAATTGCAGGAATTCTGGTTTTAGACAAGACTTGTACATAATTTCCTCAGGAAATGCTAAAACTAAATAGCATTTCTCCACAATACTTCTGAAGACAGAAGAGAGATTTCTTCAGTACCTGAGGAGTTAAATGTTCTAGATACGCACATTGTATTTTGGTTGTGCAGTGAATGAAAGACTCAAGACGAGCAGGGAATGTATCTCGGAACCTGGGTAATCATGAAGATGCCCTACATACAGATGAAGATAGGAGTAATGAGGCAACCTGAGAATCAGGTGACACAACTGAAGAAAATTCTCTTCCTGGAGAAGTCTATTTATGCTGAAATTCTGTGCTACCAAAATAATGGCAACTGTAGTGAAACTAGGTATGCAAGAAATCCTGGAATCAAATTTGAATTAGTTTTTTGAGTCTAAAGTTTTCTGAATTAACTGAAACTTCATTTTCTCTTACGTTTGTCTAAGGATTTATTTGAAGTAACGTTGAGGAAAAATACGTAACTAACTGGTGTTTGGATAATTAACAAGTTACATGTCAGAGTCTGGAGTGTACCAAAAACCTCTAGCTGACCTGAGCAACCTATAACTGTCACTTTCTGTAACGTCTTACAGCCACTTCCCCAAAGTTGTGCTGCTCTTTTTGGAAGCCAGCTATGATCTGTATGACCTTGTATCAGACCTTTATAAATACAGATAATTTTCCAGAAAGAGTCGTGAGAGGTAGAAAGTGACAGCAGTCAAATGCCTCCCCTGAGCCCCTGTCTGTGCAACTTCTGCCTAGTAAATTACATGGGAATGAGGCTTGAAGAGATGTGGTGAAGGGAGTAATGAGTTGCAAGACTCTGATATGGGTGTTGAAGGCCAAATGGTTTTCATCGTCGGGGTGGAAGAGGGAGTGATGCTGGTGTGTCACTGTTCTACTCTACCCTTGAGTCCCACAGGTGTAATGCCTGGCCGGTGCCTAGTCAGGGTTCTGATTTATGCGTCAAAATACACCACAGTGAGAAAGCAACTACCCCAACACTGCCTGTGACAGCAGTCAGTAACAGCCTTACCTCTACTTCTCTAAAGGTATACATTGGGTATTTTAACTGCTCCGTGCTAAGTGGATGAGAATACAACCCCAGGTTGTGGGCAAGTTGGTGGGCTTGCTCCTCTCTCCTCCCCAAAGCAGGGAGGGGCTCTTTGGTAAGATGTGCCCATCTTAACTACATTTATTTTTTTTATATAAGCTCATTTAATTGTTGGCTAGCCTTTGAATTTAGCACTAATGCACCTCATGGATTTATCAGCTGCAATCCCAAATCTGCATTACTGTTGCTTTAAAAACCCGTACTATTCATGAATTTCTAATCTTGAAAGTTGTGTTGAACAAACCAGACTTAAAAGTGTTGAATTGGTTATAATCAAAAGTTAAGTGCAGCTGCTCCTAGCCACTCCGACCTTTGAGGACTGGCTGGAAGGCAAGGGGGTTTATTTGCTGCCAGAATTCTATACTCTTAATGCAACAATCTACATGTTACTTTTAGGCTCAGTATCTCAGTCGTTGCCTAAGCTACATCAGAAGTGTGTTGTGCCGGGCTTTATTTCTCAGCTAACCTCTGCCTTGCCACGGTGACATGAGTTCCTAACTTGGCTTCAAGGAAGTTATGAATGCTCCGTCGCTGGAAGTGTTCACAGCCAGGTTGGATGAGGCCTTGAGCAACCTGGTCTGATGGAAGGTGTCTGTGCCCATGGCAGGGGGTTGGAACTAGGTGATCTTAAGGGCCTTTCCAGCTCTAACCATTCTATGATTCTATGATTTACCCAGTGATCACTAGGCATTCAGCTGGCTCCAATCACTGTTACCTTTCCTGACGGGTAGTGACTTCTTACAGCTGTTTATGAGTTGTCAGCCTTACACCATCCCCAGCTCCCAGGTCCCATGCGCTCATGGAGCAGCACATGCTTGTTGCTCCTCACAGATAGCTCAGAACATCTTGAGTCAAACTGAACCCCATGGAGTATGTCTCTCAGTCTGTGCAGGAAATTTGTGGGGGGTTTGGTGGATGGTTTGGTGTTTTTTTATTTTACTTATAATGATGAACAAAATAAAATTAGCAGGCATGAGTAGCCAACTTACAGTGCATAAAAATGCATATGACCATAAATTCTGCTGCTTCTATTGGTTATTATCTGCAACTTCAGGGAAAAAAAATTGCTTCAATTTAGTAATAGTGTCATGAGACATGCTGGAAGGGTGCTTTCAGTCTGCCCCTGAAATTCCAGTTCCATTTAGTCTTTCAAATCTTCACTTCAAACAGAATGGGATCTAACCCTGTACACAATTTTTGTATAAGCATATTTAGTTTTTACCTGACTGGTGATAAGAGGTCTTGATCTTGTAACACTGAATTCAGTTCTAAAACATGCTTTGTGAAGGATTTTTCTGCTCTCCAGAATGTACTTGTCGTGGTTCAAGCCCAGCTGGTAACTCGGAACCACACAGCTGCTCGCTTACTCCCTGCCTCTTCCTTCCTCCACCAGCTCCCGGAGGGATGGGGAGGAGAATCAGAGGAATGTAACTCCCATGGGTTGAGATAACAGCACTCCAGTAACTAAGGTATAACACAAACCACTACTGCTACCAATAATAAGAGGAATAACAAGAGGAGAGGACACAACCGCTCACCACCCGCCGACCGATACCCAGCCCGACCCGAGCAGCGATCTGGGCCTTCCGGGTAACTCCCCCCAGTTTCTATACTGGGCATGACGTGCTGTGGTATGGAATACCCCTTTGGCCAGTTTGGGTCAGGTGTCCTGCCTCTGCTTCCTCCTGGCTTCCCCTCCTCCCTGGCAGAGCATGAAACTGAGAAAGTCCTTGGTCAAAGCAAACATTACTTAGCAACAACTAAAAACATCGGTGTTAGCAGCGTTGTTCTCAGACTGAAAGTCAAGAAACACAGCACTGTACCAGCTACTAAGAAGAAGAAAAAACGACTGCTGTAGCTGAACCCAGGACAATACTGGTTCCAAAATTTGCTTTTTCGTACATCAGCTCACTAATCTCAAGTAGTCCATGAGTACATGCAAGGACTTGACAGCTGTGAAATTGGGCTGCACAGCATGTAGAAATACTGATGTCCTATTAAATGTTAAGTGAGCACCCAGAGCGTAAAATCCAGAATTACAGTATATTGCTTTTTGAAACTTCATTACCTGTTTCAGATTCTTCTTCTAATCTGTTCCAATCTAGAATTTATTCCAGAAGCAATCACTAGTTACAGCTTTTGGCTTTTGACATTGATATTATTGTTCAGTGTTTAAGCAGATGTACTCCATTTGATGGCGGATAAAACTTTTGGCTGAATTATTCTCATTTTCTCACATTTTCTTATCTCATCCATGTAGAACCATAGCTTATACCAGGTAGGTGTACTTCTTTCTGTTCTTTTTTAAGTGGAAATACTTCATTTTCTTCTTACTTTCTAATTCACCATTTATAAAATACGAGAAACGAGGAGTGAAAGCAGCCAAATCTCAAAGATCTTTAAGCTTTATTGCTAATGCTGAAAAGGGGAAAAATAAATCTGTAACTAGTTTTACAGTTTTATCATTCTTCAAAATAGAGGACAATTAGAGATATGTGAATTTGCCAAGAATGCAACTGTGCTGCCAACACTTGAACAAACAAAGGGGAGGATGCAGAAAAGATTGATTTACTTTTGAAACTAGTTCCTATGGCTATCAGTGTTGTGCTGGTCTTTTCTATTGCTGTGTGACATTTAAAAAACTGAAGAGTCCTTCAAATTGCTCCATTCCAAATGTAAATAACAGTACTGCAGTATGATTGGAGGTTTTCAGTATTTTTCAAACTACACAGGAAAGATGGAGAGAACTGCCGTCAAGAAATAAACAATGTAATACAGAAATGGAAAGCAAATGAGCAATGGACTGAAGTCATTCAAAAGCAGGATCTTTTTTTTTTTAATAACTTCATATTCAAAAGTCAGTTTGTTCTGAAACTGTGGAAAAAAAATACAGAATTTTTTCATTGGACATTGCCACAATCACAGTCTAAAAACCAATGTTTGACTAAACAGATATCTCTGCAAGAGCAACTGCAGAAGGAATATACCAAGAGCTAGTATGATATCGAGGCAGTAAATGGAAGATTGGGAAAAAGTTGTCAATTACAAGTAAATATCTTAGACTTTCTTCACCATTTCTTCACCTGTGTACAACAACTGCTTTAGTGGGTGATACCTTTATTAACATACTTGAAAACAGTAAACGTTTACGTGCATGTTGTCATCTATATGGAAAGCACATTCTGAGTGATGCTATCTGGGAGATTGGAGGGTAATGTAATAGTGGAAACACAACTCCAGGGTAGATAATTTCAGTCATGGACAATAAACCTCATAGTTAAAATATCTTCTGGTCTGATTTACATTTAAATTCTGTAGATTGATACAGTCGTACCGTTGGCCGGTCTCAAAATGAGATTGTTTACACAACGCGGTATCTTCTCCTTCTTATCTGGTGGTTATCTACTGGATAGCAAGCTAAATTTGGATTTTCATCTCTAAAGAATCTTTTATACCTCCCCAAAACATTCTTTATTGCTGTGTGAAGCTACATTCGATATACATGTAAATATGTGCTTCTATTACAATTACAAAAATGTTGAAGGGTAAGCATTGTAACAGTCAAGGACGTATACCTGTTAACCTCTTTTTTAAAACTTCCTTTTTTCTCATACTTTTCTTCATGGATTATTCCAAATTATCAGGGAATAAGGAAAAAAATATTGAGGTTCTAGATGTTTTCTCACAACAACTACCAGATGTTGTGATCATGTTCTGAGTAAACCAGTTCTTCCTATTTGCTCTACATTCAGTTTAGTTCTGAGCCTAGACACATGAATTTCAGATCCATGAAGTAGGTAGCTGTGATGATTCTGAGTCTCAATAGCACCAAACTGTTCTCACATCTAGTCTCAAGTTATTCTGGGGCATAATCACAGAGGCTTAGGATATGATAGTAGAGAACCGAGCCTTTAGTTGACTATTTGAATCATGGAAAGATTGCCATTATACATAATGTTTTCCATAAAACTTGCAGCTTGTTTTACATGTTACTTAAAATGATCACAATGCTAAAAAGATGGAATATCACACTAAGAAATCCTTGAGTATTGACTCAGCACAAATTGCCAAATACTGGATTAACAAAACTACTTCCTGAAGCACATGGAAGGGTTGTTTTACATAGATGTCAAAAAACACAGAGGTGTTACAAAGGCTGATAGTTCTGAAGAGATCATTGCTAGAGGTACTACAAGTACAGAGTGAAATAGTAAAATCACTTAGTGTGCTCCTGAGAGTAACCATAAGACTGCAAATTGGGGCAGCATTTTACCTAGAGAGCTATGTGAGGTTAGCTAACAATGCAGTTGCAGCTTTATATGCATTAAGCAGTGACAGGATGGGCAGCAGAAGGACTTTGATTTTCAATAAAGGTATTTTTAAGAAATCCACAGACAGAATAACTCAGTTTGGTGCTTCTATTTAGCTACTTAGGGCTAAAGTGAGGTAGAAAATCAGGTTTTATGAAGAAAACCTTACATATCTAATCACTGACATACCATTTTTTCCAGATATTTTGTCTAAATATTTTGCCTGAATATTCTTCATTTCGTAATGATCAGCTGCAGTGAAATGCCTAATGGAAAATATTAATGGCTACCATAAATCACACAAGTGGATCAAGGTAATGGGTCAGTTAAGGGTAGTTTTGAGGATGAGTGGAAGGAATGTTTTCATGAATTGCAGAATGTAAAATAAGGAAATGTTCTTCCAAAGTATTTGGCCGTAAGGTGAGTTCCAAGCAAAGATTCAGCAAAAAACCATTTTCATGAGACCAATTGTGAATGAAGAGATGTCTCTTCGAGACAGAGATAGTTAATTGGGAAAAGAAATTAAACACTTGAAAACAAAAAATTACTGGTAGAAACGAAAACAAAGATTCTCTGCATATCCTGTTCTGAAAGAAATAGCAGAAAGTCTAAGCAAAAGCTGCCTCTGCTAACATTGTACTGTGGGACAGAATTGTGTATATGTTCTCATCTAAAAAAATGAGATATGACTGCTCGCTTAGTGTGTCCCAACAATAATGACCTGACATTATCTCCATTTTTAATTTGGGCTTGTCTAAAATGTACTTCAGGTACTTAAGGATCTTTATAAACGTGAAGACATGCAAACAATGAATGTTTAGTATGATCGTATTGGTTATAAGCATGTATTTAAGAGAAAAAATAGCAAAAACACATACTCCACTGATGATTGCCCCTCCAAAGCCTCTCAGACATTTTCTTGTCCATTCCTTTTCACATATATCTTTGTTCATTTAGATGCCTATTCAAAGTTGTACAGCAGCTTTGTCAATAAGGCTGTAGTCTGATGCTAATGTACTTTCTTAACATGATAGTAAATATATCCTAGAAACAGAAATAATACCTAGAAGGTGACTCTCTCTATCTTCTTTAAATATCAGCGTTTCATGTCCTTCAGTTACTGTCCTGGTAACAGAATTGATTTTACTCTGCATCATCATTGCTAAAAAACCCCCAAAAACCAACGAAAGACAGAAGCACTTGAGATACTTGTTCAGTTTACTTGAACTGAGATGTATTTTTCTTACTGTTTTTAAATGAAAATGTTTACAATGTTAGTCAATTAGACTTAATAAATCCTTCTGTTTTTAATTGCTTTGTTGAGGTTTCAGAAATTCCAATCCCTGCCTTATTTTTAATTGCTTTTTAATTTGCTCTTATACTGGCCACCTGAAAGTACTAGCCACTTTTGATAGCAAAGTTTTCCTAAGGAAGGAGGTCTTGGAAGGTCTTCAGCTTCTTGTTTCATAAATGAATGTTTAATTTAAATTGCTTCCTTTGAAAACTCTCCTTCTTCCTGTACAACAGAAATAAAAAATTAAAATAATGTAGTATTTTAATGTTGAAACTTTTGTATGAATGTATGTGCAGCAGAGCAAAGCTTTTACTGATTTCAGGGGTTCAGAATTGGTATTAGATGTGGTTGAAAGAACTTCCTACTTCACATAAAAGAATTGTAACACGAGATTTGAAGATACTTTCATAGGAGATAGATAGTAAAAAAGTAAAAATTTCAAACCCTTATTGTCAGTTAATCAGTCATTTGCTAGTGAACTGCACTTTCCACATGTTATTACAGCGCCTAGGCTGAAAATGTGTAAATGTGTTACATTTCTATTGATGCTAGTGTTCTGGACACTATGGATGAAACTTGGGTCTTATATGAATCTCTAAATTAAGTTGCCTACATACTAATCTTGTGTTAAGATAACCAGCGTTACTCAAGACACCCACATGGGGCTCAGAGGTATGATACAGGACTTACAGGAGATCCCTGTCGTCCTGGAACAATAGCTGGAGGAATACCCTAGGGCAACTCAAGTGATACTACACTGGTATGACTGAAGCCTATGTGAAAAAAATGGTTTTCTCAAACTTTGCTGTCTGATCTTGTGACCTAGCAAACTGCAGTTTTCTCAGAACAAAGGAAGAAGGTGTTGAAGGGGCATGTCAAGAGCCAGAACAAGAGAGTCATTAAAGAAAAAATACAAATATTTCTGTTCCAGGGATGTCCTTCTTATTGCACAAGGAGGAATCTTAGAGAAAAAAAGGTAAAACAGGTTGTCATACTTATGTAGAACAAAGGCCATCTGAAAGGAATGGAGATCGTGGAGTTCCAAAGAGATTACAGCCTAGTTGCAAACAATACAATGCAAAAATTAAGGCATTGTTTATCAGTCTTAGAGTGAAAGATATTGTTTTAGTCTGTTAATGCATAGTTCGTCTTATCTGTCATGCCAGGACTCAACAGAGGCAGAAATCTGCAAATATTAACAGCAGTATACAGCAATATGTCATAAAAACAGAAGCTTGTATGTAAAATAGACTACATATGTGTTCAAATATGAATATGAACATTTCCAAATTTGGGGGGAGTTGAAATTGTTGAAATTTTCCTGTTTCTTGTACAAAATGAGTTAAAATATATTAAGATTGCAGTCAGAACTAAGGATAAATGGTAAGCATGGGATTTGTTTGATTCAAAGTAGACATCAACTAGTCACCTGTACTGCCTTTATAGGTGGAAACTGGGGCTTCTACAATACTTCATCTCTTGCTAATACAGATATTTAATACAGGTAAATGAATTAACTATATCCTAATTTCACTTTCCTTGGAGCTTAGCATTAATGTCTCTTGCTAAGCTAATAATAATTAGATGTCTAAAGTTAGGTAACAAAAATCACATGCTAAGCTGTCTGTGCAAAAGAGCTGTTTTAAAAAAAAAATCTTCAAGGAAACACAATACCTTCAAAGTCAGAAATGGCAATCAAGTGTTTGCTGACAGGAATACTTCTGTGACATAGAGTCAGGTATGAAGATAAACAATGAGAATAGTGTAAAAAGTGCCAAATGACAGTTTTAATTAAACACTGGAGGAATTGAAAACTCAAATCAGCAGCTCCTGGTAATTTTAGCTCTGGAGAGTAATGGACAACAGAAGGATTTATTGACAAGAAAGTGTTTAATTACTTAAGCATAGATTTTTAATAGCATGTAAGACACACAACCGTATTCCATCTGTGGTGCAACCAGTGCTCAACAAGGAGGATATCCCATAAATCCCGTTTCATGTCTGTCAGCTGTTGCACTCAGAATCTTGTGGGGCATGAGGGCCACACCTTAGTTGCAAAGCCAGGAATTTACTGTTAAACTGATTTTAAACAGCGTAATGGAAAACATACTATTAGGTTTAGTTACAATGATAGTAACAATTGTTCAAATTATATAAAGGTTAAACTGATACAAGCTTTCTATTATTTCTTCTTCTCTTTGGTGTTAAGCTTTCGTATGGTTTTCATGTCCAAAGGTCATTGGATTCAGGTGAGGTGTGGATTTAGAGTGAGATGTTGATATCCCAAGTTCTTGATGGAAGAAGTGTAATGTTGATGATGAGGTCTCTCTTTCGTTGCCAGGAAAGGATTATGACATCTCTATTTATGGTTTCTTACCTCTTTATCTAGGAGTTGTTTATGGTCATTTTTCACGTTTGCTAATATGTTTTATACCTTTATTTTCTCTTTTGTAGTTCATAACATCTGAATTTATCATATATTCACATATTTACATAAATTCCAATTTTACGTTTCTTTAAATTTCAGTAATTGGTGATATTTTTCTAGCCTTACACCTCCTATATACCATGCATTGCTTTTCCTGTTATATCTGTATTCAGCACCCCTACTTGGTCATCTTCTTCACTGAATAATTATGCAAGGTCATATATATTTCATTCCACGCAGTAACTGCTTGCTTGTTACTATTAACTACTATCTGTATAAAATTATGGTTATACCGCCCAATTATACCCAGACAAATTATAATAGTAACATTAGTTTAATTTATTAGTAGCTAACTACTATTATGTGATGATACTATTAGGTTTTTTAAAAAAAAAAAAGAGCTAGGAGCTAAAAAGGAGCTGGGAGCTAGCAGGGAACCATGAAACACTAATCTTGCTTTCTATATCAGATCACCTTTAATGATCTGGATTGGAGGGAAACACGATCCAGGCTGTGTGGTTCGGTTGATACACTGGAGGGAAGGGATGCCATCCAGAGGGACCTGGACACACTTCTGAGGTGGGCCAGTGCCAACTTTATGAAGTTTTACTGAGCCAAGTGCAAGGTCCTACACCTGGG